>NW_021963752.1:0-56595 GCF_901765095.1 Microcaecilia unicolor | reverse complement strand
ACGAGAGTTCGGGTGGTGTGTTCAGAGAGTAAAGGGCGAATTTTGCCCAGCTCCATCACAGCAGTATGCAGGTCCCTGGAGCAGTTTTTTGTGGGTGCAGTGCACTTCAGCCAGGTGGACCCAGGTCCATCCCCTTCCTACCTGTTACACTTGTGGTGGTAAGTGATGAGCCCTCCAACCCCCCCCCCCAAAAACCCACTGTACCCACATGTAGGTGCCCCTTCACCCTAAGGGCTATGGTAGTGGTGTGCAGTTGTGGGGAGTGGGTTTTGGTGGGGTTTAGGGGGCTCAGCACCCAAGGTAAGGGAGGTATGCATCTGGGAGCAATTTTTGAAGTCCACTGCAGTGCCCCCTATGGTGCCAGGTTGGTGTCCTGGCATGTCAGGGGGACCAGTGCACTACAAATGATGGCCCCTCCCATGACCAAATGCCTTGGATTTGGCTGGGTTTGAGATGGCTGGCCTCGGTTTTCATTATCGGCAAAAACCGATGCCAGCTATCTCAAACCCGGCCATCTCTGACATTTGGCCGGCCCCAACCGTTTTATCGAAACGAAAGATGGCCGGCCATCTTTTTCGATAATACGGTTTGGGACCGCTGTTTGCGGCGCCGGCCATATAGATGGCTGCCCATATAGATGGTCGGTGCCGTTCGATTATGCCCCTCCACATTACCTTTATGGACTCAGTGAGGTTGAGAATTCCCTGTTAGCTAGTTTACTGTCTCAGTGTCTCTTCGGGGTGAGTCCTCCAAACACTGGACTAGATTTATTAACCTGTGTTAACATTTTAACAAATGTCAGTGAGAATTAATGTCCATTTGTTAATATAAGCCCTGCTATTACCAATGGGGTGTATTTTCTACTAACATGTTTATTGCATTAATCCAGTTAATGAATCCAGCCCTCTGTTAGCCTTTTGGAGGTTGAATATCAGAAACAAGCTGGAATAGCAACTGACAAAAAACAGAGATTTGGAAATTATCCAGTCAAATAACAAACTGGCTGATAATGAGCCTCGTCGGTCAGTGGTTTTTAAAAAAAAATCTATGCACATTTTTATAGAATACACTTGCTCTGCTACTAATTTCGGAATTGGGAATTACGCTAAGTACAACATAGCGTAAATGGCCGCGACTACATTAAGTCACATGGAGAGGCACTCAGCATTATTCTATATACCATGTGGAAATTTACGCGTATTTTTTTTCTCTGCGGCATTTTCAGGCACCATATATTGAATCTAGCCCAAACCATCTAATTTGTGGGTGGTCCAGGGGCAGAGTCGGTACATTTTATATGAAGCTCATGTTCTTGCTTTGAGTGTGATCTTTTCTGTCAGACTTTGGCGTTTCTTTTACATTGATGATTGTATATTTTTTTTTGGACATCGCTTTGCCTTATGCGTTAAAAGAAGCGATTAAAAATTTTTAATAAACAAACTTATGCAGTTAAGTGACGATATTCAGCGCTTAATCGCATAAAGTTAGTTACCTGATGCTAGAGTCCACCTTGGGGGTCAGCACCCAAGAAAAAGATCTAGGTGTCATAGATAATACTCTATAATCTTTTGCTCAATGTGTGGTGTGGCCAAAAAAGCAAACCGGATGCTAGGAATTATTAGGAAAGGGATGGTGAATAAGACCAAAAATACTATAATGCTTCTGTATCACTCCATGGTGCGGCGACCGCGCCATGAGTATTATGTTCAGTTCTGGTCGCCGTATCTCATAAAGATATAGCGGAATTAGAAAAGCTTCAAAGAAGAGCAATCAAAATGCTTAAGGGGGGGGGGGGGGGGGAATGAGACTTGATATACTGCCTTTATGTGGTTTTTGTAACTACATTTAAAGTGGTTTACATAGTATATACAGGTACTTATTTTATACCTGGGGCAATGGAGGTTTAAGTGACTTGCCCAGAGTCACAAGGAGCTGCAGTGGGAATTGAACCCAGTTCCCCAGGATCAAAGTCCACTGCACTAACCACTAGGTTACTCCTCTACTAGCAACATTCTATGTAGAAGCCTGCCCTTGCAGATCAGCAACACGGCCGCGCAGGCTTCTCTTTCTGTGAGTCTGACGTCCTGCATGTGCAGAAAACTCACAGAAACAGAAGCCTGTGCGGCCGCATTGCTGATCTGCAAGGGCAGGCTTCTGCATGGAATGTTGCTAGTGGAATAGCAACATTCCATGTAGAATCTCAAATAGTAGCAACAGAATCTCAATAGTAGCCACATTCCATGTAGAATCTCAAATAGGGAAAGGGAAATGGGACTTGATATACTGCCTTTCTGAGATTTTTGCAATTACATTCAAAGCGGTTTACATAATTCAGGTACTTATTTTGTACCAGGGGCAATGGAGGGTTAAGTGACTTGCCCAATGTCACAAGGAGCTGCAGTGGGAATTGAACCCAGTTCTCCAGGATCAAAGTCTGCTGCACTAACCACACTATGCTACTCCTCCATTCCTCTCATGGAATCCCTCTCATATGAGGACAGGCTAAAGAGGTTGGAAAAGAGACGTATGAGAGGAGATATGATTGAGGTTTATAAAATCCTGAGTAGTGCAGAACGGGTAGAAGTGAATTGATTTTTTCACACTTTCAAAAAGTACAAAGACTAGGGGACGCTCAATGAAGTTACATGGAAATACTTTTAAAACAAATAGGAGGAACTATTTTTTTCACTCAAAGAATAGTTAAGCTCTGGAACTCTTTGCCGGAGGATATAGCAATAGTGGTTAGCATATCTGGGTTTAAAAAGGTTTGGACAAGTCCCTGGAGGAAAAGTCTGTCATTGAAATAGACATGGGGGAAGCCACTTCTTGCCTTGGTATTGGTAGCATGGAATGTTGCTACTATTTGGGGTTCTGGAATCTTGTTACTCTCTAGGATTCTGGAATCTTGCACTACCAAAAGCCGTGAAAACAACGTCTAACCACCTAAACTTCCGGAAATCACTAAAAACTTACCTGTTCAAAAAGGCATACCCTACTGACCCTACGTAAATACATGAACCCTGCAACACTACGAAACCAAAAAACGTAATGGACATAACGTAACTCTTCCTCTATATGATTCCCTAATATGTTGTTCTACTTGAAACTGATCCTACCATAACATCACCGTGTAACTGTTTACACCGGAATTGGCAAACGCCTTTACGGTGCTATGTAAGCCACATTGAGCCTGCCAATAGGTGGGAAAATGTGGGATACAAATGTAACAAATAAATAAATAAAATAAATAAATAAATAAATTCTTTGAGATTCTACATGGAATGTTGTTACTATTTGGGTTTCTGCCAGGTACTTGTGATCTGGATTGACCACTGCTGGAATCAGAATTCTGGACCACATGAACCATTGGTCTGATCTAGTATGGCTACTCTTATGTCTATGTGCTTATGTAAGTAAACCACATGAATAGGACCGCATAAAACTCAGTTACATGCTGAATATTTTAATTTAATTTTTTAAATTTAATTTAATTTAATAAATTAAATTAAATTAAAATATTTTACTTCACTGCATAAGTGTTAGCCAGCCTTGTATGCCCAGATTTTCAATGGCGGTGCCTAGACATGGTCCAGCATAGAATATCTGGTGATAATACCACCGGCAGCCAAAAAAAAATGCTGACCACTGCCAGCTGAATATTAGTACTAGATTATACTACTGGCAAAGATGAGGGAGCAGTGACTGTGGGAACTCGTAGATAAACAGTAAACTAGAGCAAAATACAATAAGCTTTATTTAGTTCAAACAATAAATCAATAATATAAGCACATAAATAACAGACTGGGACATATCAAGGTAGTAAAACTAGTTGTCAAAAAAAACCAAAATCAACTAATAACCCCGACATGGACCATGTATCAGACAGACAATCCAGTAAACAAAATAATAAGAGACACTAGTAAAGAATGAAGTACAATCAATAACACACTGTAAACGGAGATATATAAACACAAATCAAAATAATTGGAAATAAGAACATGATCCCAGAAGCAACAAAAAGTATTGTCTACAAATAAATAGCAGCGGTTACCGCAGGGGCGTAGCCAGACAACAGATTTTGGGTGGACCTAGGCAGAATTGGGTGGGCACCAAGTGCTTTCCCCCCCCCCCCCCCAAAAAAAAAGAAAACCTCAGCTGGTGGGAAAACGCTTCTTTCCACCTTGGCAGCAGGAATGCACTGAAATCTGAGCATGTGCAGGTGCCGGTGTTGTGGAGAGTAGCGTTTTCGTTACCATCGGGGAAATCTTCAGCTGGCGGAGCTTGGGATTCCCACCAGTTACCACTAAGCATGCAGTGCCGTAGCGAGGGTGCCTGACACCCGGGGCGGGTCGCCGCTGCGCCCCCCCCCCCTCCTGGGTGCAGGGCACGGCACCCCCCCTCTGGAGCGCACCCCCTCAAAATGCACCCTATCTTTCAGCAGGGGGCAGGCGGGAGGGCCGATCCGCCCCCCACTGCACGTCACTGGGAGCTGCGTCGGCTCTGCTGCTTCCCTGCTTTCTCTGCCCCGGAACAGGAAGTAACCTGTTCCGGGGCAGAAAGAGCAGGGAACCAGCAAGCCGACACCCCCCTAGCACGTGCACCTGGGGCGGACTGCCCCACCGCCCCCCCCCTTCCTACGCCACTGTAAACATGTGCTACTGTTGGGTGGGCCTGAGCCATAAATGGGTGGGCCCTGGCCCACTTAAGCCCACCTGTGGCTACGCCACTGGGTTACCACCTAGAAGAAAGAAAAGACTAAAGAGGAAGAGGAAATATAGGGGGGCAGAGGGGAAGGAGAAAGAAAAGAGAAGTCCAACCCCCCCCATCTACAGCATCAGTGACGCCCGGATGATCCAAAGCAAACGCGGGTACTAAAGGCCATTAGCGCAGGACTAGCAACCATGTTTGCTTGCGTCCCAGGATCAGATAGCAACGCGCTTACCAGCTCAATGCTAATAGTATGCAAATGCATGCTGAACAGGGACATTAGTATTCCTCCCCAATGCTCAGTAGGCAGCATGCCAAACTAGCATGCTGCTATAACCCTACGCCAGTTCGGAGCTGGCATTAGCATTGGGTGGGAATGGGGAGCCCTGCCCAGCATGTATCTGCATGCTAACAGGACCCCATTCCCCCCCAACAGATAACCTGGACCCAGACCCGACAAAGGGGAACCCGACAAAGACCCGACAAGAGGCCCCACCGCAGGAGCCCTGACCCCCCACCCCCACCCCAAGCCACTGACACAGGGGCGGGGTCCTGCAGACCTCCATCCCCCCCAATCCGGTACTGAAACAAGGGCATGGAGGGATGGAAATTCAGTGGATCTCCAGCCCCCCTAATCCTGTTCACACCCAAAAAAAGCCCTGGTGTCCCACTGGGCCACAAACCCAACCCCCCACCTGGTGGTCGTAGCAGCCCCCCCTCTCCCCATACCTCAGCGATGGAGGGAGTAACACACTCTCTCCTCTTCCAGCTCCGCCTTGAAAATGAAGGCGCCCTTCCCCGCCCAGTGCATCCTGGGATGCGCTGGGTGAGGCTTCCCTACCATATAAGGGAGAAACTCATGCTCAGGCACAATCCTCCCACACTTCACCCCTATGATCAGAGCTAATAGTGTGCCTAAATTTGCATGCTATTAGCTCTGATCATAGGGGCTTTACAGCCCCACACTTTTCCAGCGCTACTTTTAGAGCGCTGTTTGGAACAGCGCAGGGCTTCTGATCATCGGCACATGAAAGTTCTGACTAGGGTGAACCGCATTCATCGTAATCCTTCGCTTATCACTCAGCCAGCTTCTACCTAGGTTTAACACATTTAGACACGCCCAGTCCACCCAGCTTCTTAATGAGCCTCCTGTGCGAGATAGGTTCGTATTTTATAATCTTATATTGTAATTTTCCTAATCCCTACAAAGAAAGTTTTTATGTTGTACAATGCTCAGATCTTACATCAATCAGGTGTGTAATAACAAAAAATGTTAAAGGCTCTGCTGAAATCTAAGCACACCCAGCCGATGTTCAAAGTGATTTAGGGCAGGTGAGGTTTCTGCTTGCTTAAATCCACTGCCACTGACATGGCCTGGAACTGAATATCGGGGGTTAATGTAGCCAGTGACAATAAGCGCTTAAAAAAAACCACTGACTGCTGGTGGCTGAATATCAGTTGGATCATGTTTATTATTCCCATCAGAGAAATGAGCCAGATTTTGTTTGACAGGACCTAACTCTTGGATGAATCAAGGCTGCCCCCAGAATAGGATGGAATTAACAAATCACCAAGGGGTCCTTTTACTAAGGCGTGCTGAAAAATGCCCTGCGGTAGTGTTGACATGTGTTTTGGGCGCGCAAAGAATTATTTTTTAGCGCACCTACAAAAAAAATGGCTTTTTAAAATTTTTGCCAGAAAAAGGACGTGCAACAAAATGAAAATTGCCGCACGTCCACTTTGGGTCTGAGACCTTACTGCAAGCCATTGACCTAGCGGTAAGGTCTCACGTGGTAACCGGCCGGCAACGGTCTACACCCGTCAATTGCCACTTGACGCACATAGCTGCAGCGTGCCAGAAAAGAAAAATATTTTTCAGCGCGCATAGCGGATGCACACCAAAATTGCCAGGTGGTAACTCCAATTTGGTACACATTAGGCACACATAGGCACCTAAGCGGCTTAGTAAAAGGGCTCCCACCCCCCCAGTCTTTTTATATACTTCTAGTACTTTCCTTACTTCCTGTTTTCCTGTAGTACACCACTTTCTTTCTGCTCTTTATTTTTCAGAGATGGACCATATCATCTCAGTGATACCTTGTCCTACCTGGCCTCCAGATGAACCTCTTCCTAAAGGCAGTTAATAAATCCCAATATATAAATAACTCCGCTCACTCAGTTTTGTGCGAATCATCTGAACTCTCCTCCATCAATGGAAGTATGCACTGCTGTTGCCCTTTCTGTACCTTTCCTGTGTTGGTGAAGTGTGTTGGAGTAGGGTTACCATATTTTGTCCCCCAAAAAGGAGGACACATGCCCCGCCCCACCCCTTTCACACCCCATCCGCCCCTTTCACGCCCTTGCTCCCCCCCTGTCACATTTTCCCCTCCCCCCTGTCACACACCCCGTCACCCCCCTCCCCGCCACCTCCCTCCCCTTACCTTACTACTGCCCTTGTGGTCTAGTGACCTCTTCGGGGCAGGAAAGAGCCCCTCTTTTCTGGACCACTGCCCTGCATGCATCCTTCCTGTTGCTGATCTTGGCGTCGATTCAAAATGGCTGCCGAGAGTTGAAGTCTCACGAGGTCGATGCAACTCTCGGCGGCCATTTTGAATCGGCGCAGAGATCAGCAACAGGAAGGATGCATGCAGGGCAGCTGTCGCGGCTCTGATGTCACTCCGGTATTGGTGAGCTCTCGAGTCTTCCCGAGCCCCACTAGGGCCAGGAAATCACCGAGCACCCCGAATCTTCACCGCGGCGACCGCCGTTCACCGAGGGTTGAGCCCTCAGCTGCGGGCGGCCAGCAGGACTGCTGGAACCGCGGGGTGACGGCTGGCCTGGCTGGATGTGGGTACAGAGTCCGTGGTGAGCGTGGCTTAGCCGGGGGCTAGCTGAGCACGGGGAACGGACACAGTCTTTATTGGCAATAGCCAGCAGGATGGCTAGCTGGCACGAGGAACAAACACAGTCGTCACTGGAAATAGCTAGCAGGACGGCTAGCTGGCACGAGGAACAAACACAGTCTTTACTGGAACTAGCTAGCAGGACGGCTAGCTGGCACGAGGAACAAACACAGTCTTTACTGGAAATAGCTAGCAGGACGGCTAGCTGGCACAAGGAACAAACACAGGCTTGGAATGTGGCTTCAAACAACAAAACGGAAGCACTGGACCCCTTCCGTGTTCCCGTTTAAATCCCCCGCTCGTCCTGGCTGGGGAACCGCTGGAACCAATCCTCTTCGCCCAGGCCGGCAGCGGGGGCCCGGATTGGTCCTCCCGTCCGATGGGCGGAGTTCCTACGGATGCGCCAATCCGGCGCAAGTGGGCGGAGCGTCCTCGCTGGTCCCGCTGTAGCGAGGAGGACGACGACGCCGGCGCCGCCATCTTGGCCGGCGGATCTCCTTCTCCGAGGCCGGCGCTTGCTCTTCTGGATCGCCGGCCTCGGAGCAGCCTGCAGTCGCGGCGATCCCCGTGGCAGCCTTCCCCCGCTGCCCCGCATCCCACGGGCGCCCCAGCCTCGCGCTTCGGCCCGCGGACCGCCAGGTAAGGGCCCGGAACGGGACAGTATCTTCCCCGGATGACCCCTTCTCCCGGGGCCCGGGTTTGGACGGATATCGGGCGTGGAAGGCTTTGACCAATTCTGGGGCATGAACATTAGCCACGGGTTCCCAGGAATTGTCTTCGGGGCCAAAAGATTTCCATGATAACAAATAATGCAGTCTTCCCCGCCGCCACTTTGAGTCGAGAATTTCTCCTACCTCGTACTCCGGGTCCGGGGCCACCTGGAGATCTTTCTTGGGCCGGGGGCGGGTGCCACCCGGACCCCGGAACCGCTTCAATAACGAGATATGGAAGGCGTTATGCACTCGTAGGGTGCCGGGTAACCGCAACCGATACGTTACTGGCCCAATTCGTTCTTGGATTGCATATGGTCCCGCATATCGAGGTCCCAATCTTCGGGAAGAACCTCGGAATCTCAGATGTTTCGTGCTTAACCACACCTTCTGTCCTGGTTGGAGCAGGGAGCGGGCCGCCGATGGCGGTCAGCAAAGATCTTGTCCTTGGTCGCGGTCTTCTGTAATTGTTCCCTAGCCATCTTCCAGACCTTTTGAAGGTCGGCCACGACTTGGTCCCCCGCCGGGGTTATGGCGGTAGCCGGGAACGGCCCTGGAAGCCGAGGATGTCGTCCATATACCAGGAAGAACGGGGACTGCCTGAGGACGAGTGGTCACTTTGGTTATAGGCGAACTCGGCCCAGGGAAGTAGAGAAACCCAGTTATCTTGTCGTTGGTTGACAAAAGCTCGTAAGAATCCTTTCAAGGTTTGATTAATCCTCTCAACCATGCCATTGGTTTGAGGATGGTAAGCGGATGAAAAATGGTTCTCCACCCCAAGGCCGTGCACAAAGTTCTCCAGAAGCGGGAGGTAAATTGGGGTCCTCGGTAACTGATGATCGAGTGGGTAGTCCATGTAGTCGAAAAATGTGGTGAATGAAGGCTTGAGCTAGAGAGGCGGCCGACGGAGGTTCGCGAATGGAACAAAGTGAGCCATTTTAGAGAACCGATCTATCACAACCCAGATCACGGTATGACCCTGGGAGCGAGGTAAGTCAGTGATAAAGTCCATGGATATCTCCGACCAGGGACTGGTCGGCACGGGCAGTGGCTGTAGGTCTCCCACGGGGGGTCCTCCTACTGGCTTGGTTCGGGCACATACCGGGCACGAGGTAACAAACTGGAGGATGTCTCGTCTCATCTGTGGCCATCGATAATGTCGTGTGATGAATCGGAGTGTCTTTTGGTACCCGAAGTGCCCGGCCCATCTAGACGAGTGCCCCCATTGCAGAACCTCTTTCCGATCGGCGGCCGCCACGAATTTCTGGATCGGTGCAACCTCCCCTGTGGCCGCACTGAGACAAGCGGGGTCTAACATCGGATGAGTCTCCTTAGTCTCTTCTGGTACCTCGAAGGCCCGGGAGAGCGCATCTGCCGGGGTATTCTGGGAGGCCGCCCGGAACACTAATTGAAAATGAAACCTGGCAAAGAATAATGACCACCGAGCCTGTCGGGGATTCAACCGTTGAGCCTCTTGGAGGTATAGGAGGTTCTTATGATCGTGATGACCGTGAACCGGTGTTCCGCTCCTTCCAGCAAGTGTCTCCACTCCTGCAGTGCTAGTTTCAAAGCCAAGAGTTCTCTATCCCCTACCGTATAATTCCGCTCGGCTGGGGAGAATTTACGTGAAAAGAAGGAGCACGGTTGGCGCCGGCCTTCGGGGTTGATTTGAGAAATGACCGCCCTGGCCCCTAGGGCGGACGCGTCCACCTCTACAATGAAAGGTTTCTCAGGGTCGGGGGTCAACAGAATGGACGCGGACTCAAAAGCCTCTTTTACCCGATGAAAAGCCGCTTGCGCTGGCGGCCAATCCCTGACCCTCGCGTTCTTGTGGGTGAGCGCCGTCAACGGGGTTGTCAACCGGGAGTACTGGGGAATAAATTGGCGATAGTAATTGGCGAAGCCCAGGAATCGTTGTAAGGCCTTCAGGCCCTTCGGTTGAGGCCACTCTCGAATGGCTTGGAGCTTGTCTGGCTCCATCTGTAACCCCCCTGGAAGCAGGATATGCCCTAAAAAGGGTAAGGATCGCTGATGGAAAGCGCACTTACTCAGCTTAGCAAATAGATGGGCTTGACGTAGGCGGTGCAGTACTGCACGAACATGGCCCGGATGCTCCAGGGGGTCCTTAGAGTAAACTAGGATGTCGTCCAGATATACAATCACCGTGGAATTTAGCAAATCCTCTAGTACACAATTGATAAGGCGTTGAAACACGCAGGGGCATTGCAGAGACCGAACGGCATCACCCGATATTCAAAATGTCCCTCGTGGGTGTTGAAAGCCGTTTTCCATTCGTCCCCGGACCGGATTCGTACTAGATTGTAGGCCCCCGCAAATCTAACTTCGTGAAGATGAGCTCCTTGCAGTCTGTCCAAGAGCTCGGGAATGAGCGGCAGCGGGAACCGATCCTTCACGGTGATGGCATTTAATCCCCGATAGTCAATGCAAGGTCTCAGCGACCCATCCTTCTTGGTAACGAAAAAGAACCCTGCCCCGGCTGGGGATGTAGACGGCTGAATGAACCCTTTCCGTAGGTTCTCATGGATGTATTCTCGCATTGCCTTGAACTCTCCTCGGGACAGTTTGTACAGTCGGCCCCGAGGGGGTACCGTATCCGTCTTCAAATTGATAGCACAGTCAAAGACCTATGCGGCGGTAGTACCTCCGCCTCCTTGGGATTAAACACATCTGCAAAGTCTCTATAATCCATAGGCAAGGAGCCCAGTTCACCCGGTCCCCCTCGGGCAACGTATTTAAGGCCGGACAGCTGCCAGCCCGACCCTTACAACAGGTCTCTTGACAGGAATTACCCCACGCTTGAATTCTTCCCCCGGCCCAGTCGATAACCGGGTTGTGGTATCGTAACCATGGCAGTCCCAGAACCACAGGGTGGATGGTCCGGGATAATACTAAGAATTCGGCTTCCTCCCGATGGTTCTCCCCCACTTGCAGTCCCAACATTGGAGTAATCTCGTGACCGGCTGGGGAAGGGTAGTTCCTTGGATGGAGGTTATCCGCAGCATCGGCCTCCGGGGAGCGTGGGCCAGCCCATTTGCTGCAGCAGTTCGAGCCCAATAAAATTGCCCCCTGACCCCGAGTCCACCAGGGCTCGGGTCTGAACCGTGGCTTCCTGCCACCGTAAGGTCACCGGTAGGATGATCAGGGTGTCTGGTAGGGGAGCGGAGTGCCCCAAGAACCCTCCCCTCAGGGTGCCTTGGGGAGCGCATTTCCCGGCCGGATGGAAAAGTCCGGAGGAAATGCCCAGCCTTCCCACAATAGAAGCACAGTCCGTTTGACTGTCGTTGCTGTCTTTCGGCGGGAGTCAACCGTTGCCGGCCCATCACCATCGGCTCCTCCCGGGCTCCGTAGTGTCCCGGTTCCCCTGGCGAGAGGACGGCCCTTTGCTCGTCCGGGAGGTCCCTCGTGCCCACTTCTGCCGCTCCGCCCGGGCTCTGGCTCGCTCCTGGAATCGGGTGTCCACCCGTATACAGAGTGATATGAGGGCATCCAATTGTCCGGGAATCTCCCGTCCCGCCAATTCATCCTTGATTCGTTCTTGTAATCCCTCCATAAAAATGGCCATCAAGGACTCCGGATTCCAACGCAGCTCCGTGGCTAAGGTACGGAACCGGATGGCATAATCGGCCACCGTACCTTCTCCCTGATGAATCCGGAGCAGTTCCGATGCCACGGAGGAAGGTCTTCCCGGAAGGTCGAACACCATCCGGAACCGGCGCTGAAATTCGCTATAATCATCCAAAATGGGGTCATGTTGTTCGTTCAGGGGGGCCACCCAGTCCTGGGCTTTTCCTTCACAAAGGCCCATAATGTAGCCCACCTTACTTTGGTCCGAAGCAAAGGCCTCCGGTTGCATCCGGAAGGCCAGGTTACACTGGTTGAGGAACCCCCGACAACCTCCCGGGGTCCCATCGTATCGTGCTGGTTCAGGGAACCGAGGTCCCACGCGGAACCCTCCCATACGGGGAGCCGCTGCGACCCCTTGGACCGCAGCGGCCTGGTTCTGTACCTGAAGCGTGGAGAGCTGAGAACATACATTCTGGAGCGCCCAGACAGGGCATTGAGCTGTTCCTGTTGCTGCTGGAGAACCTTGGCCAGGTCCGTAGATCAGGTTGCGTCGGCGAGCTCATGGCTTCCGTTTTCTGTCGCGGCTCTGATGTCACTCCGGTATTGGTGAGCTCTCGAGTCTTCCCGAGCCCCACTAGGGCCAGGAAATCACCGAGCACCCCGAATCTTCACCCGCGGCGACCGCCGTTCACCGAGGGTTGAGCCCTCAGCTGCGGGCGGCCAGCAGGACTGCTGGAACCGCGGGGTGACGGCTGGCCTGGCTGGATGTGGGTACAGAGTCCGTGGTGAGCGTGGCTTAGCCGGGCGGCTAGCTGAGCACGGGGAACGGACACAGTCTTTATTGGCAATAGCCAGCAGGATGGCTAGCTGGCACGAGGAACAAACACAGTCGTCACTGGAAATAGCTAGCAGGACGGCTAGCTGCACGAGGAACAAACACAGTCTTTACTGGAAATAGCTAGCAGGATGGCTAGCTGGCACGAGGAACAAACACAGTCTTTACTGGAATAGCTAGCAGGACGGCTAGCTGGCAGGAGGAAAAACACAGTCTTTACTGGAAATAGCTAGCAGGACGGCTAGCTGGCACGAGGAACAAACACAGGCTTGGAATGTGGCTTCAAACAACAAAACGGAAGCACTGGACCCCTTCCGTGTTCCCGTTTAAATCCCCCGCTCGTCCTGGCTGGGGAACCGCTGGAACCAATCCTCTTCGCCCAGGCCGGCAGCGGGGGCCCGGATTGGTCCTCCCGTCCGATGGGCGGAGTTCCTACGCGGATGCGCCAATCCGGCGCAAGTGGGCGGAGCCTCCTCGCTGGTCCCGCTGTAGCGAGGAGGACGACGACGCCGGCGCCGCCATCTTGGCCGGCGGATCTCCTTCTCCGAGGCCGGCGCTTGCTCTTCTGGATCGCCGGCCTCGGAGCAGCCTGCAGTCGCGGCGATCCCCGTGGCAGCCTTCCCCGCTGCCCCGCATCCCACGGGCGCCCCAGCCTCGCGCTTCGGCCCGCGGACCGCCAGGTAAGGGCCCGGAACGGGACAGCAGCGCTCTGGGCAGGAAAGAGGGGGCTCTTTCCTGCCCGGAAGGTGGAAGAGACCACTAGGGGAGTAGTAAGGGGAGGGACGGCCCGCCCGCCAGCCTGCCGTTTGTCCAGAAGTCCGGACAAAGGGGCAGATTGGCAAAACCTGTCCAGTTGCCCGGACATGTCCTCAAAAAGAGGACATGTTCGGGCAAATCCGGACATATGGTAACCCTATGTTGGAGGGAAGCTTGCATGGCTGCTGCCTGTCTTGTGGGGGGCACATACTACCGAGTCTGCCACATTGGGCAGGAGCCTCCCCTCTCCAGTGCAAGAGTAGGAACAGGCCAAGGCCTGCTCAAGGAAAGAAGCCCTGGCTCAGAGCACCAAAGCTCAAGGGCACCATTGGCTCGGTCTTCACAGCTGCAAGAGCGTGGTTTGCTCTGACCTCTGTGCTCTCTGCATGGCCACTGACCCTGCCACAGGTTTAAATGCGAAAACAGACTCTTCCTGCTGGTGGCTGAGCATGGAGGAGAGCACAATGGCAAGAGTAGCAAAGCGACATGCTTTCACTGTTGAAAAGTCAAATTCAAATAGTCCAATCTTTAATAAGTGGGGGGGGGGGGGGGGGGGGGCACTCAGCACACACGTGTCACATCCCAGTGGATATATCTTGTTCATAAAACACTTCAGTACAGGATATTTCTTCACAAAACTTTTATTCGCAGAATTGCATTCAAACTTGACTCGTACAAGCATCAAGATCTGATTTCTTGACGCAGGCCTTGATACTTTTCCAAGTCAAGTTTGAATGCGAGTGAAAGTTTTGTTAAGAAATATCCTGTATGCGCTGGGATGTGACAAGGGCTCAGTGTTGAAAAGAGCAGGTAGAGCTGATGCCAGTGGTGGTGGTGGTGAGGCAGGCACCGATGCAGATGGAAGGTGCTGATGCAAGTCAGGGGGAGGGAGGCACTAATAAGACTTGGGGGAGGGGGGTGCTGAGCAAAGGTTGCCTTGGGCATCACAACCCCTTGAACCAGCACTGAGTGAGAAGCTCTTGCCCAAAGTAAGGTCCTGCCTTCAGTGCTGCTGACTTTCTGGCTAGCAAAGTGAGCAGGTTCAGAGACAGAGGAGGAGGAGGTGGTAACAGCAGTTAGCGTATCTGGGTTTAAAAAAGGTTTAACCCAACAGATCAGATCAGTGGCGTTCCTAGGGGGGCTGACACCTGGGGCGGATCGCCGATGCGCCCCGCCCCCGGGTGCAGCGCCCCCCCGGATGCAGCGCGCCCCCCCGCCGGCGAAAGACCCCCCCCCCAGGTGCCCGCCTGTTCCGGGGCAGAGGGAGCATGGAACGAACGAAGGACAGGCGCGCGCGGCACCCCCCCCCCCCAGCGGCGTGCACCCGGGGTGGACCGCACCCACCGCCCCCCCTAGGACACCACTGGATCAGATTCACTCTTTAATCAGTTGTTTTTTTTTTTATCTTATTATCATTTTCATTAATTCACAAGCATTACAACTTGTTTAAGAGAAAAACAGTCAAGAAATACTTTTCAAATTCTACGAAAAAGAAAAAATTACATCGTAACATTTTATATTGACTTGTATTAGACCACCATAATGGAGGGCTAAGAGCCGTTAACTTTAGGAGATAAGATGCTTATATTATTCTTAAGAAAGGCTTAACTATTATCCACATACCAATTTCAATTGTTACCCATTCAGGTTCTGCTCATACTGTGTGGCACAGACCGGAATTAAATTACTTTTTTCTGTGCTATAAATTGTTTCAAATGCTCAGGATACAAAAATACATATTTTACACCAAGATATTTTATATTACATTTGCATGGGTAGTTTAAATTGAAAGTCGCACCCAGCGCTATAGTATCAGGTCTTAATAGGAGAAATTTTTTCTCCTAGCCTGTGTTTGTTTTGTTACGTCTGGGAAAACCCAAATCTTCTCCATAAAAGGGGTTTGCAAATGTCTTAAAGCCAATTTCTTGACCAAATCCAAATCCTGTTGAAATACAAATGAAACTAATAATGTTCGCCTCTCCGTTGTAGCTGTTAAAGATGATTCTAGCAATGCCGATACATTTAATCTCCTTGTGGTTGTGTTTCATTACTCTTTTTTATAGGAAGAAAATATATTTTATTTAATGGTGGTATTGATTCTGAAGAAAATTTAAATGTTCAATCAAATATCTTTTGAAAATCTCGATAGGAGTATAGACTGGGGTACATGGAAAGTTCAACAAACGAAGGTTCAATCTTTATATAGTTTTCAAAATACTCCAGCCTATTATGTATCATAGAAGTGTCTTTTATCAACTTTAATGATGTTTCCTTCAATTTTGTATTTTCGGTAGTCAAGAAATTAATTTTTCAGTTAACTCAGTTTTCATTGAAGCAAATGACAAAGTTAGTTCCTGAACATTACTCACTAAACCTTCGATTTTTCCAGTCGATGTCATCACAGTCTGCAACATCTCCCAAATCGCTTCTAGCGTAACCACCGCAGTTGCTCTCTTTCCAGGGTTCTTCAAATCAGAAGTCCCTGTAGCGCCAACGCTCTCGGTAGAAATCCCGACAGGGCCCCATCTGTGCAGACCTTTCCACGCTCTCGCGATGTTTGGTTCCGCCCCTGCTATCGGGTTCTGCCGGCTGCGGTGGAGGGTAACGCGATGGAGGGGACAATGAAACATCCTGTCCCAGGAGAACGGACTCTCCTTGGTCCGAAATCTCAGCAGGAACTCCTATCGCCATTGCTGTGGATCTCACGAGGTAATCATCCATAATTTGCTGGTTTGGTGTAGATGTTAGAGCCGGTTGGGTCACGGCTTGAACAAATGCCTTTCTCTTCGTGTGCGGCATTATTAGGCAATATCTGAGAGGAAATTCAAAATTAGGAAATTCACTCACAGAGAGAGGGTATAAGTCCTAGCAAACTAAGGAGGCTACTCGTGGAGCAGTATCGCCGCCGCCGCCCATCTTGCTCCGCCCCCCTCACTTCCTCACTCTTTAATCAGTTGTGAAACAAAACATACCATGAATCAAAAACCACACTGACAAACCGCTCCTAGTGTGTGTATTGAAATGAGAGGAAAGCCTCATACTACCGTGGCTCAACTCGGTACTTTAACCGGACATATTGCAAAAACGTTAGGGCTCCACGGTGAAAAAGTAATCATAGGCTCAGAAACCTCTCATAAAATCTTTTCAATAATGGTCCCGATGATCTCAAACCCCAAGAAATCATCGGCTATGTTTCAAATCAAATTAAAAGGCCACTTATCTGTGCCAAAGGACTACAACTCTTGAGGGTGAAACGGTGAGGACTCTTGAAGAAGCACGAGCGAAACGGGTCCGTCGGGACCTCACTCCGAGAGAGCAGTAATTATGTCCAGGCCCCTGGTGAAACTGAGAAGGAGCATCAGCGTGCACAGGACAGGAGGAGCAAGAAGAGCAGGGCAGGAACGGGCTGCGCCGGAGACGGGCGTCATTGAAGAAGGCTTCGGCTGGCGGGGGTTGGGGACCCCTGCCAGCAAAGGTATTTGCGAGGCGAGGGGTGCGAGGAGCGAGGCGGTGGCGGGCTGGCTCTTTGGGAGGGGGTGAGGTGAGGCGAGGCGAAGCGAAGCGAAGCGTGGTGGTGGGGGGGTGGTGGGGTAGCACTCAAAATGTGCCCCCAACCTTGGGCTCTGGCCCCCTCCCACCGTAAGGTCTGGCTACGCCTCTGGTCTGTTCCCACCCAGGCCCGCCCATAGCTATGCCATTGAACCCGCGCCTGTTGTTTTGCGCCTAAATATGCAAAGATTCCACGTGCTAGTAATATTTGTGAGGCTTTTAGGTATAGAAGAACGAGCATCGATGTGTGCTGAGACTTCCACTTTTCTCAAGGTATGCGCACAAGATCCACAAAAACGTGTTCCTCCCCTCACCTCCTCTCATTACCTGCAAGTTTTCCATGCATCAAATTGCATTTAGCTTTGTGCCTTGCACAGTATTTCGCTCGCGGTAGGCATCTGTTTGTGACGCTACCACAAACCTTTGTGCTTTGGCCCCTCAATTATTATAAACACTAAACCACGAACACACCGGTGGAAACAATTAAACTATACTTTAAAAGTATCTCAAGAGGTAGTGACGCATAACTTAATTTAAATCTCTGGAAATCTTAAACCATTTTTAAGTCCCAAATTTGAGTCAATTTAGCAGAGCATGTCTGTGTCCCCGTATCCAATCGATTAAAAGAGCTTCCTGACAGCAGAATCTGACCAGACACAAGTGTACTATAAAGACAACCATCACCACACACATCACTTCCTGCGACGTGTTCTAAAACCCTGTCTGATGTTCTGACAAACTAATAACTGTTATTTATTACATATCCTTCAAATGCGTTTTATGACACATACATACCATATTAATCTGTATTAATAAATTGGTAGATACAGTACCTCTTAAGTTTCTTTTTATATCTACTGCAGTTCATAAATAAACAAGAGGAATTTTGTATGGAAAGTACATAATACGTTAAACATCAAAGCAAATCAATCATGTACTTAAAGCAAGTATCAATGTTTCTTTCTAAGTCCCTTTTGTAAAATGTTCAACAGTTATAATAATCCTGTGGTAACATGAACGAGGGTGGGCCCTGGAGCTAGGATAAACTGGAGCCACAAGTGGGTTAAAGTTGTTTTTAATTACCTCTTCTTATAGACCTCTTTCTGACTCCGTCACACGGGGGACTAAAGGTACTTATTTCATATATCAGGTTCTGTATAGTTTCTCTGACCTCCATTGTCACCCAATCACAAGGTCTATTCTGGGGTGGCATTAGGAGCCGTAATTGAAAACTAATTCCCATAATTACTGCTTTCTGTTTTTTTCTGGATCTAGATATACTCTGGGCCATTTATGTTCCCACATAAATCTTATTAAACATCTGTCTAAGTTTCTGCAAAGACTGAGTGTCACTTGTATATGATCTACCTTGTAGGCTAAATGTAAGGTAAAGAGAAGATAGAATCAATAAAAATAAAGACAGAGATAGGTTTAGATAGATACATTTTATTTCTTACCCAAACACAGGTCTTCAAGTTGATACAAATACAGACATCAGATTCTGGTTTCAGCCGCACAGGGCTTCGCCGTCTGACAGAAGCTTTGGAGAAGACTCTCAAACTAAGCCAAAATCCCTCTTTTATACACTACCTCTCCATAGAAGTGAATGGTGAGAAACCTTGCTCCTAATCTTTCTCACTTTCTGAGATCATACTTTCCCATGCGGTCTGCTGTCGGATGTGCCACCTCCTTCCGTTCTCAGCTACTGCTAATTATCAACATGTTTTGGGAAGCGTTGAGATAACAGTTTCACATCTTCCGGCTGCAATACTTTTCATACCATCTCATGAACTCTGTATTACCTCTGTATCATTGTATACCAAAACTAATAAGCTCCATTTTATTCATCTGATCTTTCATTACAGGTGCTATATTTGATTAAAAATTGTACCAATTTGTGGCAGGACTCATTGTTCAGACCTGCTTTTGCAGATTCTCAAATATTAAATCATTTCAGTACTTTTTAGCAGTTTAGGCTGTTTAAGGTATGTAAATTGACCCACCACTATTCCAGTGGATGGATCCCAAGCGGGGACACATATTAACTTACAGGAAATGCAAGTCCTTGCTCAGCCAGTCATAGATTTTTAAACCTAGCTGGTATTTTTACAGCCTGAGTCCTAAATCTGGCCTTCCACCCTTCCGGTGGGCATCCAGTGAGGGCCTCTTGCTGTAGTATAATTATACATTCTCCACTTGTCACCCCCTCTGGAGAGGGGTGACACAAAGCTCGTCAAGCTCGTCATCATCCATTCCAGAAGGTGGCAAGCTATCAAACGAGAGGGGGAGTTTTGCTCTTATGCATTGCTAGCAGATATTATGCCAGACAGAAAACTTCATTCGTAGGTGGTATATTTTTGGGCATATGGAATTTCCTTTATATTACCCAAACCCTTGGGCTTAATCTTGATGTTACCCCTCTTGAGGCGTACTCAAACCTGTAGTGAGAGAGGTTTTATGATTGGAACAAAACCATGAGTTCATCTACAAAATCCCATGAAATATAGGTATGCGGGTAATAGCAATTTCAGGTGGATCATACTAATAGGCTGTTTAAGGTTGTAGGTATTCAGAATCCTTAAACAGGTCGGGATGCCTGGACCTTACTAGTACTCATCATTGGCATCCAATCATGAGCACTAATAAGTGGATAGCAAGTATGAGGTTGCCTCATACAGCAAAAATGGTCAATCCTAGGAAAATTTATATTAACCAAGGTTATGCATGGATCTTGACATATGCATAATGACCTGGAAGTATGGGAAGCATTGTATATATCCGTTACCCCTCTTGGAGCTTAGTCAAACCTACAGAAAGACATGCAGCTCAAGTAAGCCTACACCAAAGTCAAACAATTGCATAACAGGTTGATACTAACAGAGTTTACATCTACATTATGATATCTTAGCCAGTATTAGGGTTTGATGTTACCCTTGTATCCGAGCAATATCGACTTCAATTTAAATTACATAAACAGAAATAACGGGGAAACTCATGAAAAACATTTAGAACAATTAAAGGAAAGAATAGGAAAATAAAAATAAAACCTTTTCAATATCTAGACAGGATTGCTGCTAAACTGAAAATAAAACATAATATGAATCTATAATGTCCATAAACAGCAACAGTAATTCTCAAATTAAGTATCAGTTCTAAATTCTCTTTCATCGATCATGGTTGAGGCGGTGGAAGCGTTGAAGAATCTGGACGGAGTTCTGGAAGATCCAACAGGGCTGGGAAGTGGCCGGTCTTGAGATGGTTAGGCTGGTAACATCTGGTTCTGCGGCTGAGTAAACACGTATATCTTTCACATGTGGTCCAGTAGTTTGCAAGGTGTAAAGATTATTGCCACAACCTTGGGGGATCTAACATCATTTGGACCTTAAAGACGTACTTATGGTGTACAAATTGGGATCTTTCCATGTCTTTATTCTACCATCAACTTAAAATTAGGGATCTTTCCATGTCTTTATTCTACCATCAACTTAAAATTAAATAATAAAAAAAATTGGAATTGGGATTTGCATAATATATCCCCACTTCTGGCTTGCATAATGTGCGAGACAGATTGGTAATTTTTAGAAAGACATGATCAAATAACAATGGTAAAGTATATGGAACAAAAGAGAAAAACAATTAAAATTTAGAGATGATGGTAAATGTTCAATTATTGATGTATGGAGGGCAATGCGTCGCCATTTATCG
Organism: Microcaecilia unicolor; assembly: GCF_901765095.1. NCBI lineage: Eukaryota > Metazoa > Chordata > Amphibia > Gymnophiona > Siphonopidae > Microcaecilia > Microcaecilia unicolor. The sequence continues at coordinate 35,845 of NW_021963752.1, read as the reverse complement.
CCAATAGATATGGAATCTTCACCTACGATGACTACCATTCACCAAGGGTTGAGCCCTCAGCTGCAGGAGGCCAGCAGGACTTACGAGTTAGATGATTCAGAAAGAAGGGTAGCTTAGGAAATAGTCATAATCAAAGCAGAAGACTAATGTGCAGAAATTTAAAACTCATAACTAGTCCAGGTGATGGAAGTATCTTCTGGAATCACGGTCGATGTTTGTTGTAAAAGAGAGCTCATATGTAAAGTGTCATGTAAGTTCTGGAAAAGATGAGCCTGCAAAAATATTTAATATAGCAGAATATTTAAGAGCATAACCAAGAAGGTCTAAATTAAGGACATCATTTGGACAAAAGAAAATTCTCATTGGAGAAGTTGGTGCTCCTTTTTCTTGCCAGAGGTCAGTTGCAGTAGAAGTACTAAACTGGAATAGAGGCGGTAGATCAGGAATTGGATTTGCAGTCTTCAGTCAACCTACAGGACTTAATAAATAGAGATGAGATACGAGTAATGCCTAGTAGTTAAATCTTAGCACAGGATCATTAGAAAGAAAAGTCAAAGAATGCATTGTTAGTTCCTTGGTGCACCAGTATGTGGAGTATAGACTCAATATATAATATCACAAATTACAAGTAGAAAACAAGTTTTCTCTGAAGAGTTGATGGTGCCGGCACAGGAAGTCAGCAGAGTCCGAGGAAACACCGTGGTCAGAGTCTGCTCCAGGAAAATGTAGCCTTTAACATGATATTTTAAAAGATAGAGAAAAGGCAATATCAGAAAAGAAAGATGTAAAAACTAATATTTCTATGAGGCCTCCTCACGTGACCTTTACAAGGTTTAAATAGGTCAAATGAGAAGGACAGTTACCTATAGTCCTCTGTAACAGTTCAGAGCCAATTTGGAAAATGAAAATTATATCAAATTCGAAAATGATCCTTTCTATGCTTTCACAATTTGGGCCCTAAATTATGACAGCATATCAAGATTCACCTTCAGAGGGATAGCTAAAAATAAGCTTATAATTCCCAGGAACCAATTTACAATTTAGAGTATATTTTAAATACAGAGGAGGAGCCAATTTATAAGCAGGAGACACGTAGGAGCATTTCTTAAACATTTTAGTAAAATTCAAGGATATAATAATAATTTTTATTAATGCAATAAATGCATAAATTGACCCTTAGGGTATGTTCATATGGACCAGTATGATAAATGGAACAGCTTGTAGGCCTACATTGTAAATTGAATTCTAAACAAAGTAACAAGGATAACACAGAATCATAGAATAACCCATCCAGTTATTAAAAATCTGAAACACGTAATGAATTCCTGCATCATATACTGAGTTCAAAGCATTTATAAAGATGAACTTTAGAGAAAATAAGAACTACAAAGGGTTAATCTCTATCATTCGGTCTTAAGGAAATCATGAAATAACGGTGCTTCCTGTGTCTAATTTGAGTTTACTACTCACTACAAGCATTGGACATTATGGTGACTGAAGATAGGATTAAACATCAGACAAAAACTGTAAGTTCAGTTTTCGTATTAAAACTTCATGCTGGTGGAATTGGTCTTCATAGAATTAATACTTCAGGAGAGGAAAAGGAGGAAGAGAAGGTTATTACTTTATCTGCTTCCAGAGATACGGTTCTCAATTGTAGCTAGTCTTATCTGAACATAGCTCTGAAATAATAGCAACCTGAATTTCTTTAGTTCTGATTTACCAGTTAGTTATGTTATGCAAGGGTTAATCATGCAAGGGTTAATCTCCAAACCCTATTGAGAACCAGAAATGCTGGAACTCTGTCTTAAAACCATAAATCTTTAAGAGGCAGGAAGGAAGTTTGAAAGTTGTAGATAAGACGTGAAAGGAAAAAATTAAAACAGTTAATTCATTCTTACGGAACACATCCCCAATAGAGACCAGGAAGTGAACATCAGCACTAGTTATTTCAACCAACATCACAAAGAAACAGTGCTTTAGATGGCATATAATATAGAACCTTTCATAGGAAATATCTGAAACAATTATGCAATTTTCAAAGAACATACACGGACATACACTTATAAATTAAAACTAAAAGTGCTTGTTTTTCTAATGAAAGCAATTTATCAGAAATCAAAAACAATCAGATATTTAACATCATGTCACAAATCAAACAAACATTTCTTAAATGAAATAATATACAATCCTGGAAAAAAAACACTCCTTTGAGATTTACTACCACTGCAGTTGATAGGTAATCTCGCAGAGTAACCTTAAAGCACACATTTAAAACTAAAGAAATGATTCCTTAATAAATAGCTGGTGTAATTTATGCTATTTACCACAGGACACACAGGAACATATAGACGTAAATTAAAACAGTAACCTAATCCTGATACGTTGAAAACTTAAAGCTCAGAAGAGGAAGCAAGATATTTTTAAATGTAGTTCAAAACCAATCATTGGAATTGTGCACAGTTAAGGAATTGTTTAGGGTTTCAAAAAAACAAAAATATAAAAATAAATATTCCAGTAGCCAATTACAAGAAAAGGAAAATTACACTCATATACACAGTTATTGTCCATATACAGAGGTATTGAGGACAAAATCTTAATCCTAAATTTGGTAAATTTGGTAAAATAAACATTTAAATTAGAGATAATCCAACAGGCCATGAAAGTATACAACGGCAAGTTCAATAGCAACACATACAATAAATGAAAATATACTCACGATTCGTGCAATGTAATTTCCAGCGCAGAAAATCAATTGAGAAAGAGGACAGCTGGCAGGATCACTATGCCCTTCCGAACTCTCGGTGGCATAGGGAGGTCAACCTCAAAATAGAAAGGTTTGTTTCGGAAAGTCCTTACCAGAGATCTGAATAGATGTCAGATCACCAGTATCTTGGTGTTGGGTGCGGAGAGGAAGATAGATATAACGGGTAGTGAACAACATCACCAATATGTATAAAACGGGACCTAGTGAGCAAGTGGTCTATAAATAAGCTTCAGACCTGTAACATGCTATAGAACAAGAACTAGATTAGTATATATATATTTACCAGTCCTAGAACCTGGTACAAGGTTAGTGGTTCAAAAGGCAGCTTCAGAGATAGCAGGGAGATCTAGAAATGAATGTGCTAACAGTTTACAAAAACATGCAATGATTATCCTAATAGTAAAACATGCAGAGACATAACACAATCATACTCATGCATCTATTAATGTGCTCCAACAAAGGATCCAAATAAAAAATAAAAATTACGAATTGGCGGAAAGCTCTACGCTTTAATCGCAAGTGACATTAGGAGAAAGCAAGACAAAAACTGTGAACAGAAAATATGCCTAGAGAGACAGTACAAAAGTAAATAAATACGTAGTGTCAGCTATTATATATTTATACTACTCTATCCAAATATAATAAAAACTACTCCCCAGAGTGTGCTTCTAAAAACAAGAGTAATCCCAAAATTGTCTGCTAAGCGTATCAGCATGAGCATATAAACCCATGATAGAGCCCCCAAGAAGGGACATTGCAAACACTCCCAAAAAGAACTCAAAAGACCAGCGAACAAGGTGTCATGAGTCGAAGAGCAGCGGTCCAATGGGTTTTCGCTGACTAGTGAACTTCTCGTGTACGTTTGAACTTCTCGTGTACGACTAATCACCCAAAGGACCTGTAGTTTGAGAACTTCTCGTGTACAACAACCCACTCAAATTTTATGGTTAGGGAACATCTCGTATACGAATAACCAAACTACAACATTGGAAAGTTAGGAAACTTCTCGTGTAAAAGCTAACCATCCAAAAATTGAATGCCCGAGTCAACCTGTATACAATCTCAACCAATGTCTTAGGCGTCCCTGTATTGCCACAGCGATCATCTATACAGGTAACCCCTATATGGGCAATAATGCCGAATCCGCAGGCCACTCCGAAAATGGAATGGAAGCCTGCCCCTAATAATTAAGATGCCGTCATCAAAGTTAATTGCATGACACTAGTACAATAAAGTAGAGAAAAAAATATTAAGAAATAAAGGAAAAAAGAAAAAAGGAAATAATAAATATCGCATATTCGTAGAAAGAACCTCTGAAATCTAATCCAGAAGTAGCAAGCAAAAAAAAATTATTTTAAGGGGAAAAAAACATGTAAGCTCTTCGGGTAAGGCACCTTAACTTTACCGTGTATACTAAGGTTGCCACACAGCAAACTATGAAAGGAAAGCTTGAAGGTGGTAGAGCAGAAAGGAGGAACTTTTGGTATACGTAGCTTAATGTTTTGTATGGCTGATAAGATTAGTGTTATAAACATGTAAAGATTATAGATGAGCAGCGGACCAGCGCAGCCATCACGGAAGTAAAAGTTATGAAGATTTGAGCACAAATATTTTTACAAGAAGAGTCTGTATCTAATATGCCTTGGAAACCACGCTATACCCCTGTGTCATAGAACACAAGCACAATATGATATCATTTAAATAGAACAATAAAACAAAATATGCAACAGCCTTCCTAAAATACTGCTGGTTAAGCATTCAGCAAGAAATACATTATAGTGGACTATTACGACATATATCAAAGGAAGTAAGTAATATCATTTACAATATAAGTCATGGTGGGGCCACTAGGACAAAGAAGGAGAAAGCCGGTTTTCAAAGGGGTAAGTTATATATGTTTGAAGGAAAGATACCCTTTTAAATACTTTGTAAGCACATGGGGTAGCACAATAAGGTCTATCAAGCTGTCACTTGCAGTACCAAAAGAAAGAAAAACCTGTCTCGGGGTTAAAATCATGGCTCAGAGACAGAATGAGAAAGCTTAGAGTATCAGACCGTCTATTGGTTAAGGGAGATGAAATGAAATAAAGGGCACGGCAAAAAGTCAAAGCAGTATAAGTAGAAATCTTGGGGAGTGGAGACAACGTCCCAATACAATGACACAAAAGAGGAGAAAAAGTATGCCCTGATAAAAGGAGAATGCAAAGTAAGACTAAGATACAGTGAAAGCAAAGAAATACATCCGTACATTCTTATATGCTCAGAAGTGGCACTTACAACGGACTTGGCAGCATGAGGCATGAAAGATAAGTCATTTACAATTATGGTGCCTGCTTAAGGACCAATTTTGAGGGGAAACCGGAGTTGAAGATACCTGTGTAAAAGACTGTTGTACCACTTCAGCATAGAACAGGGACAAAAACGAACGTAAAAGGGGGAGAGGAAAAAAAAAAATCACTTTCTTAGCTTTAAAAGTGAACTGTAGAGCCTCCTCTGCCAAAGCAGTGCTGGATGATAAGGCAGTTAAAGTGGGCAAGCTTCCCAGATTCTCATGTCCTTGAGATAGTGAACTACAGCACTTGTTAGGGAAACCTTAAAAGCTACCGAAAGAAATGGCAGTTTCGGAAGCCTGGATAAGGATATTAAAAAATGTGAGAAAAAGGGGTTTAGAACTTACAACTCTTCGGGCAAGTTTAAATAGATTTACAAAGGCAGATTCGAAGCCCAAGAGGGAGTATATATTACTAGTATGTAATAAGCTTTGTTCCGGAAAGAGAATCAAACCTCACAGCACATGGGACTGAGAAGGAAAAAGAAAAGTTTTCTAGGAAATCAAAAAATAAAAAAAAAATGATTTCTGGTTTGCACAGGAAGCCAAAAAGGTGTATGTAAGGTGTATCAAGTTACCCCAATTGGTACCGTGTGGGCCACACCCTTATAAATTTTACACGGACCACAGACATATGGTGTAGGAGTCGGTAGAGCATCAGAGAGGAGGGCAGGGAGGATTATTGTGGCAGAAAAAGGGGGACAAGAACAAAATGTTGTGGAGGAAGGGATTCAGATTGGACTTAAGGAAAGAAAAATGGCTATGGGGGTGGGGTGAGAGCACAGGACTGAACAGCTGTGAAAAAGAGCAATCAGTTGAACTACGCAGTAAATAATAAAGATTTTGACAGGTGGAAATGAGAAATAAGAAAAGCAGAGACGGCAGACAGAGTGCAAAGACACACACAAAGATGCAAAAGGAAAAGGAACGGAATAAGAGATACTACGCAGTTATTCATGCTGCACTATGAAAAAGAGCCGAGAAAAGTGTGGACAGGAAGGGGGGGCTGCGGGCTGTTAGGGGGAAAGCATAGTGCAGAAGACTGAAAGAATACTTAGAGAGATAAGGGGAAAACAGCAATTGGACGACGGCAATCAGCTACAAAGTTGAACACCGTAATTACTGTTTTCAGCAAAAAAGAAAGTTGTAGGAAGTCCAATAGAAAGAATGAGGAGGAATAGAGTCGCACACACAGAGTGAAGGCAATAGCAGATGTGAAAAGGTGGGGGCTGTCTGTCAGTTTTGAAGAGTGGTTATAAGAACAGAGAATTCAAAAGGATTTTAAGGGAGAGAGCAATCTGAAAGCGTGCTGTTTCTCCTAGAGTAAAGGAAATTCCCCCGATACGGGAACATCAAAGAAACTGTACAGAAAGAAAGAGCAGGAATAAGACCCAGGGGACCAATAGGAAGAGGCAGGCAGAAGAAGCCAGGATGAAGGAGAACAGGAAAAGGCACCGGGGAGGAAAGTAAGGTCGACAGAAGAAGAAAGAACAGAACACACAGCGAGAACCAGGGGATAGGGATTTGAAAAAGGAGGGATTAATACAGAACACAGGGTGGGATGGGAACAGAAAATGCGCAATCTCTAAGGATTGTTAAGCGAGAATTGCTAGCATAAAGACCAATCCAAGATTTTGAACATTGAAATAAACTTACAGCAAACCCAAATCGCAGTCGCCTGGATTCGTTGTTATGCTTCATTCACACAACAAGCACACTCTTGCGCACATCACGCAAATCAAAGAGACGGACAGGATAGGAGAAGAAAAGAGGGTGAGAAAAACCGAACAAAATATTGAAAGATAGAAACGCAATATTTAGTTCAGCGCAGGGCAGTAAGACAGTCAGGGAAGAAAGTAAAAAGACAGAAGAATAGAAGAGTATTTAAAGTAGGGGGAAAAACGGACAGAACATTGGTGCCCAATACCCCTCTAATGGGCAATGTCCGTGTGAGGCAGAAGGACAGAAAGTAGCGGTAGGGAGAGGCAGGTGAGTATGAGAGAAAGAAGAGAGAAGGAAAATAAAGTGACAGAGAGAAACAGAGAACATTTGAACGCACAAAATGAAGTATCCCCTCTTGCGTTCAAAAGAAGATGAAGAAGGTTAGCGAGTACTGTCAGCGTTCGGGACTCACCACTGTTTTAATTACCTCTTCTTATAGACCTCTTTCTGACTTCCGTCACACGGGGACTAAAGGTACTTATTTCATATATCAGGTTCTGTATAGTTTCTCTGACCTCCATTGTCACCAATCACAAGGTCTATTCTGGGGTGGCATTAGGAGCCGTAATTGAAACTATTCCCATAATTACTGCTTTCTGTTTTTTTTTCTGGATCTAGATATACTCTGGGCCATTTATGTTCCCACATAAATCTTATTAAACATCTGTCTAAGTTTCTGCAAAGACTGAGTGTCACTTGTATATGATCTACCTTGTAGGCTAAATGTAAGGTAAAGAGAAGATAGAATCAATAAAAATAAAGACAGAGATAGGTTTAGATAGATACATTTTATTTCTTACCCAAACACAGGTCTTCAAGTTGATACAAACTAATATTTATGTAAGGTGTCAGGTAGGGGTCCTGTTCAATTCACAGGTCCTTAGATATGAGAATGTCCTTTCTTGGCCTGCTCTTGCAGGGTCATGACATGCACTACGGTGTCTCAGGAAGGTAGCAAACCTGCTGGGCTCTGCTCTGACTCTCCAGAGTACATGTACAATCTTTAGCAGTCAACATAGGACATCCTGCATCCGGCCGGGTCAAGACATAAACTTTTCCAACTCGTGAATAAGCTACTAGACACTACAACAGTCACAACCAACAGCAAAGACGCACCAGGAGCAGACAATCTCACGAGATTCTTCAACGGGAAAATCGTACAACTACTACTTAAGATACCTGTCTAAGTACCATCGATTATGATGAACTCCTCGACTGTCTAGACCAGACCCTGGCATCTACCAGCAGACAGAGCCTGGACCAACTTTGAGACACTATCAGAAGATATCGTCTCCCGATTGCTCAAAAAATTTGCCAAATCTCATTGCAAACTAGACATATATCCAAACAACCTTATGACATCTGCTCCTCAACAATTTATAACAAGACATTACGAAACACTTGAATTATATGTTACAAAACGGACTCTTCCCGAAGGAGAAAGGAAACATTCTACGCACCCCAATACCCCAAAGAAGCAAAGAAAAGCGCCAGTGAACTAACCAACTACAGACCAGTAGCATCCATCCCTTAATAGCCAAACTAATGGAAGGGTTAGTGACCAAACAACTCACAAACTATCTAAATAAATTCTCAATACTCCATGACTCCCAATCAGGATTTCGGTCTAACCACAGTATGGAAACAGTACTAGTCACTCTCATGACCAAATGATTGCAACTGGAAAGAACATATACTTCTACAATTTGACATGTCAAGCACTTTCGACATGGTTGATCAGAGTGGAGGAGTCTTAGTCCAGGTGTGTGGGGGGGGGGGGGGGGGGGTGGAGGTGGAGGGAGGCCTACTAAACTGGTCCGCCCAGGGCCCTGCAATTGCTAAGGCTGGCTCTTTCCCCTAAATGTGAAACTGACAAGGGATACCCAGCTGTTTGACAGCGTCAGGAACTATGACATTCATGGTAGTAAAATTAACCTTCTTGTACACCACCTGCATGCCCGAAGGCTATCGAAGTGGTTTATGGTTATGGTATATGGTTTATTGGTGCTTGATATACCACCATGCCTAATTGATAGTTCACAGCGGTTTATAAATGAAAAACAATATATACATCAAAGTCAGGTAAAGGAACTACAAAATTTAGGCAGGAAAAAATGAAACAACCATTCCGGTTTCGTAAAAGCCTGTGGAAGTGGCATTCAGATGTCATAGATATTTTTCTGTCTCTGGAGGGCTTCCAATTTTCCAACAATACATGCACACACAGCTGCAGTGGAATTTGAACTGGGATCTCTGCAGGGGCATAACCAGACTTCGAGGGGGGAGGGGGCCAGAGCCCAACGTAACATAGTAGATGACGGCAGAAAAAGACCTGCACGGTCCATCCAGTCTGCCCAACAAGATAAACTCATATGTGCTACTTTTTGTGTATACCTTACCTTGATTTGTATCTGTCTTTTTCAGGGCACCGACCGTATAAGTCTGCCCAGTACTATCCCCGCCTCCCAACCACCAGCCCCACCTCCCACCCCCGGTTCTGGCACAGACCGTATAAGTCTGCCCAGCACTATCCCCGCCTCCCAACCACCAGCCCTGCCTCCCACCACCGGCTCTGGCACAGACCGTATAAGTCTGCCCAGCACTATCCCCGCCTCCCAACCACCAGTCCCGCCTCCCACCACCGGCTCTGGCACAGACCTTATAAGTCTGCCCAGCACTATCCCCGCCTCCCAACCACCAGTCCCGCCTCCCACCACCGGCTCTGGCACAGACCATATAAGTCTGCCCAGCAACATCCCTGCCTCCCAACCAACCAACCAACCAAAGTGAGGGGGCACATTTTGGCCCCCCTCCCCGCCACCCCCCACCGCTGCCTTGCGCCCCCACCAAACATGCGTGCCGGATGCGAGGGGAAGAAAGAGCAGGGCAGGAAATGCGGCGGCGCCACAGACCAGCGCTGGAAAAAAATGCTTCAGCTGGCGGGGGTTGGGGACCCCCTCCAGACAAACCAGGGGCACAGATCCATTTTTGGAGGGCACAGGCCCCTGTGTCCCCCCCCCCCCCATAGCTACACCACTGGATCTCTGGATTCTCAACCTGATGCTCTATCCATTTGCAATACGGGCATTCCTAGCTTCGGCAATGGTGAAATGCCCCTTGTTTTTCTCCATTCATAGGCTGGACGTTCAGTTTATAAAACAGAAGTTTGTGCTGGATGTAACCAGCATATGAATGTCTTTTGCTCATGTATTTTAGAACAGGCTGGACATCGGCAGATCCGGCGTTTAAAATACTAGCACCACCAGAGACTTATCGACCTGGCTGTCCTATTCTGAGTTGGACGTCCTTTCTACAATGCCGTTCTATGTGTCTTATAGTGAGTTAAAAAGGCCAACTACTTATATTGTGGAGAGAATTATGTAACATGAAATGAATCCCCCACATCAAATTTAACTTCCAAAAATAACTTACAATTATAGTTGCATATGTTCCGACTGAAGAGTATTAGTCCAAAAACTATGACAAAAGAGAAAATACATCATAGCTCCTCCTAATGGCAGGCTCTTAACATGAGAATAATGAAATGTGGTCTTGGAATTGTTAATATTTAAAGAAAAACGTAGGTTCTGAACATTATATATTTATTTTATTGCATTTGTATCCCACATTTTCCCACCTATTTGAGGGCTCAATGTGGCTTACATAGTTTGTTATGGCATAGTCATTACATGATATCAGATACACTTAGTATTGTATAGAGATTACGTAAGGGAAGAGAGAACAAAGGTGTTAGACAGGATAGTGTGGAAGGTGGACTTTAATAATTGGAAATATTGGTATGGTAATGTTGTACAGGGTATGGGTTCTCTTAATATGCCTTGTTGAAGAGATGTCTTCAAAGATTTGCGGAAGTTAGTTATCTCGTCAATAGCTTTCAGGGCTGTAGGCAGTGTGTTCCACAGCTGCGTGCTCATGTAAGAGAAGGTGGTGGCGTGTAACAGCTTGTATTTTAGTTCTTTACAGCTGGGGAAGTGCAGATTGAGAAATTTGCGGGATGATCTTATGGTGTTCCTGGGAGGGAGGTCCACGAGGTTTAGCATGTAGATTGGGGCTAATTAGTGTAAATAAGTATAGAATATCTGCCCCAATACTGTCCAAATAAGTTGAAAAATGGACTTCCCAGTTCAGAGTCCTGCTTGGGTGGGATTTCCCAGAGGCCTGTCACCTGGCTTGAATTGAAATCTCCCATTTTCTAACTTTTGGGGGTTATTCGGTTTGAATTTGTAAGCTGTCCGAGGTTTGCTGTGGAGGTCTTATGGGTAGAGTTCTGATCCAAACCAACGGTGTCACATACAAAGACAAGAGAGGCAAACAGAGATCTTCCACTCTTCTAGTTAAGGATTCCAGTGAGCTTCTTCTGTCCTATCTCACTTGGAATCCATCTGCTCGCCATAACAGAAACCTGGCTCTGCCCTGATGACTCTGCTTCAGTCGCAGCCCTGTGCCATGGTGGTTATATATTTTCACATACTCCTCGCCCTGCTGGCCGTGGGGGCGGTGTTGGACTACTTCTCTCTCCCTCCTCCAGATTTCAACCCCTTCTTCCACCTCAATCTCACTGTTTTTCCTCCTTTGAAGTCCACTCTATCCGCCTTTTCTCTCCTCTGCCTCTTCGAATAGCGGTCATTTATCGTCCCCCTGATAAGTCCCTTTCATCCTTTCTCAGTGACTTTGACGCCTGGCTTGCCTTCTTCCATGATCCTTCCTCCCCCTCTCTCATCCTTGGTGACTTTAATATTCCTGCTAATGATCCTTCCAACTCTTATATTTCCAAGTTACTCACTTTAACGTCGTCCTTTAATCTCCAACTATGCTCCACCTCCCCCACTCATCAAAATGGTCACTGTCTTGATCTCATCTTCTCCTCCAACTGTTCACCTTCTAGTTTCCTTGCCTCTGATCATCCCTCCTCTGATCACCATCTTATAACTTTCACACTTAAATCTCCTCCCTCCCAGTCCCATCCTATCCTATCTAATTTATCTAGGAATCTTCACGATATTGACCCTTCATCTCTATCCTCGCATGTTTCAAACCTCCTCTCTACTGTGGCACCATCCATGTCTGTCAACGAGGCTGTTTCTTCTTACAACAATACTCTATCCTCTGCCTTAGACACTCTTGCACCTTTGATGACCCGCCCTGTAAGGCGTACAAAACCCCAACCTTGGCTGACTTCTAATATCCGCTACCTACGTTCCTGTACCCGCTCCGCCGAACGCCTCTGGCGGAAATCTCGGGCCCTTGCTGATTCTTACACTTTAAGTTCATGCTGACCTCCTTCCAATCTGCTCTTTTACGTGCCAAACAGGATTATTATATCCAACTGACCAACTCTCTTGGCTCTAATCCTCGACTTCTCTTCACCACATTGAACTCTCTCCTCAAGGTGCCCCCTCCCCCAACTCCCCCTTCATTATCTCCTCAGACCCTTGCTGCATTCTTTCACAACAAGGTTCAAAAGATAAACCTTGCTTTCTCTACCTCACCAGCTCTCCCTCCACTAGTCCGTTCCCCTCTCTCTCCTTCCCCTCATTCCCTTTCCTCCTTTCCTGAAGTTACTATTGAGAAAACTACACTTCTCCTTTCTTCCTCAAAATGTACCACCTGTTCCTCTGATCCCATTCCCACCCACCTTCTTAATGCCATCTCTCCTACTCTTATTCCTTTTATCTGTCACATTCTCAACCTCTCACTTTCCACTGCGACTGTCCCTGCTGCCTTTAAACATGCTGTGGTCACACCTCTCCTTAAGAAGCCTTCACTTGACCCTACTTGTCCCTCTAATTACCGACCCATCTCCCTCCTTCCTTTTCTCTCCAAATTACTTGAGCGTGCTGTTCACCGCCGCTGCCTTGATTTTCTCTCCTCACATGCTATTCTTGACCCATTACAATCTGGTTTTCGCCCTCTCCACTCAACCGAAACTGCGCTTACTAAAGTCTCCAATGACCTATTACTGGCTAAATCCAGAGGTCAATATTCCATCCTCATTCTTCTTGATCTTTCCGCTGCTTTTGACACTGTCGATCACAGCATACTTCTCGATACCCTGTCCTCACTTGGATTCCAGGGCTCTGTCCTTTCCTGGTTCTCTTCCTACCTCTCCCTCCGCACCTTTAGTGTTCACTCTGGTGGATCCTCTTCTACTTCTATCCCTCTGCCTGTCGGCGTACCTCAGGGTTCTGTTCTTGGTCCCCTCCTCTTTTCTATCTACACTTCTTCCCTTGGTTCATTAATCTCATCCCATGGCTTTTCCTACCATCTCTATGCTGATGACTCCCAAATCTACCTTTCTACCCCTGATATCTCACCTTGCATCCAAACCAAAGTTTCAGCGTGCTTGTCTGACATTGCTGCCTGGATGTCTCAACGCCACCTGAAATTAAATATGACCAAAACCGAGCTTCTCATTTCCCCCCCCCCCAAACCCACCTCCCCGCTCCCCCCGTTTTCTATTTCTGTTGATGGCTCTCTCATTCTCCCTGTCTCCTCAGCTCGAAACCTTGGGGTCATCTTTGACTCTTCTCTGCTCATATCCAGCAGACCGCCAAGACCTGTCGTTTCTTTCTTTACAACATCCGTAAAATCCGCCCCTTTCTTTCCGAGCACTCTACCAAAACCCTCATCCACACCCTTGTCACCTCTCGTTTAGACTACTGCAATCTGCTTCTTGCTGGCCTCCCACTTAGTCACCTCTCCCCTCTCCAGTCGGTTCAAAACTCTGCTGCCCGTCTCATCTTCCGCCAGGGTCGCTTTACTCATACTACCCCTCTCCTCAAGACCCTTCACTGGCTCCCTATCCGTTTTCGCATCCTGTTCAAACTTCTTCTACTAACCTATAAATGTATTCACTCTGCTGCTCCCCAGTATCTCTCCACACTCGTCCTTCCCTACACCCCTTCCCGTGCACTCCGCTCCATGGATAAATCCTTCTTATCTGTTCCCTTCTCCACTACTGCCAACTCCAGACTTCACGCCTTCTGTCTCGCTGCACCCTACGCCTGGAATAAACTTCCTGAGCCCCTACGTCTTGCCCCATCCTTGGCCACCTTTAAATCTAGACTGAAAGCCCACCTCTTTAACATTGCCTTTGACTCATAACCACTTGTAACCACTCGCCTCCACCTACCCTCCTCTCTTCCTTCCCGTTCACATTAATTGATTTGATTGCTTATTTTTTTATTTTTTGTCTATTAGATTGTAAGCTCTTTGAGCAGGGACTGTCTTTCTTCTATGTTTGTGCAGCGCTGCGTATGCCTTGTAGCGCTATAGAAATGCTAAATAGTAGTAGTAGTAGTAGTACTTGGAATCAATAGAAAAATTAAGATTTTGCTTGTTCTTCACTGGTTTGCATTGCTATCATCTGGAAAGCATCAGACAGTACCTGTCTCCTTCTTCCATTGCATCAGGGACTTGCCAGGTACAACCTCTCTCCTTGCTTCTTTCCATCCAGTTCTCATCAGAGAACCATCTATACAAGTCCTCTCTCTTTACACTTTCCTGTCCTGTTCTCATCAGGGGACCATCATGTACATAAGTACATAAGTAATGCCACACTGGGAAAAGACCAAGGGTCCATCGAGCCCAGCATCCTGTCCATGACAGTGGCCAATCCAGGCCAAGGGCATCTGGCAAGCTTCCCAAACGTACAAACATTCTATACATGTTATTCCTGGAATTGTGGATTTTTCCTAAGTCCATTTAGTAGTGGTTTATGGACTTGTCCTTTAGGAAACCGTCTAACCCCTTTTTATGCTGCTTATCCCAGAAATAAGCACTGAATTTTCCCCAAGTCCATTCTAATAATGGTCTATGGACCTTTCCTTTAGGATACCGTCTGAACCTTTTTAAAACCCCGTTAAGCTAACCGGCCTTCCTTACTGCCTTCTTTAAGGCTTTGAACAAGGAACCGTCACCGACTTTCTCCATACTGTACCTCCTCCTCTCGTTCAAAACGGAAAGCCATCAAGGGTGGCCTCCACTGTTTTCCAGTTTCTCACACATCTTTGAAGTCTCCAGCAGGGGATAGAAGTTTCTTTTGCAGGAGCTGAAAATAAACAGAAAAGCCAGCAGGCTTCAGAAGATAAAAATACCAGAGACTCCGTGAAAGCATAGTACATTGGGGCTGGAATTTTGGAACATGAAGATTTTCGGAGATTACTTGGTGGAAAGCCTGAGAACTACATTCAAGGTACTGGCAAGAGAGAAATGAGCAGACGGCACCCAACACCACACTTTCCTCCAGAGTTTTATGTATGCATCTTATGATACAACCATAAAATATATTTATTGCAACATCGATAACCCTCTGCCTTGCTATCAGGGTGGGAGGCAGGAGCTGTAAAATCAGCCAGTGAGATAATGATATTAAAACAACCAGATGGACAATAAATCTAAAGCTACTGACCCCCACTGCTACCTGTACAGCAGAGACTCCTTTGGGAGTTTTATGATGCAAGTAATGCAGGCTTAGCTCTCTCAGCTTACCCCACCAACTTCTGTCCCTCCCCCGCCTCAGGACACTTCAGAAAGCAGCCCCATCCTCTTTCCAGTGTGTCAGGATTGCCATTTTTATCTCCATACACCACATCTCCCTTTCTGTCTCTGATGTCCCCCGTACCCTTAAGAGTCTTGGGCAGAACTCACAGAGATGGCTGTTTATCAGACAAGACTTCCGCACGAGCCTTTCACTGTTATCTGTGCAGTGTGCGAACCTGCTAATGGTATAATTACTATATAATGAGCATAGTAATTGCTGTCCAGTTTTTTTACATGATAATTACCAAGCCCTTCCCAAGTGAACTTACAAGTCATGGTGTCACAATGACATTTTTCATTTTTGTTATGGGGTGGAAAAGACGCCTAGTAGGCCATCAGGGCAACAACCAAGTTGGAAGCCTTCCAGAAAGGCACGGGTGTTGCACACACTCTGTATGATCTCATAGCAAGAGTAGGGAGAAGGTTTGCTGTGCACTATTGGACAGCTGAGCTGGTGTGAAATTCTCCGGCTTGCCGTATAATATCTCTACTGGGCTTTTCCATGTTACTTGATCCTGCATCTATTAACACACATTACTGTTGCATTCTGCTGTGTTCTCAGGAGATGGTGTACTTCCTCTTCAGAAAGGAAGGTGAGAGGGCATGAGCAGGGGGCTAACTTTTCAACATCAGAGAGCAAGCTCCCTAGATTCATCGCTGCATACGGGGAGTGTGCTATGGAAAGGAGAACAGTGGATAGAGTAAATGGAGGGAACATGCTCTCAGTGTGATGTGCTCAATGGGTTGTGAGGATCTACATCGACACCATAAAAATCAGATATTATGTGAAGAAGCTATTAAACGCAAAGCTGATTTATTCAGGAGCGTTGTAAACCTGGCAGCGCTGCTGGAAGAAAATTCAGTCAAGTTTCATCTCTTCATTGTATAATTTCCCTTCTATCTCTTTAAAACGAATCGGAGAAAATATTCTTCACTCAACGTGCAATTAAACTCTGGAATTCATTGCCAAAGAATGTGGTACGGGCGGTTAGCTTAGCGGAGTTTAAAAAAGGGGTTGGACGGCTTCCTAAAGAAAAAGTCCATAGACCATAGACCAAGCTGGGCTTGATGGACCTTGGTCTTTCCCAGTATGGCAATATTCATGTACTTATGTACTTATTTTCTTAACATTTTGGCCTTCTTGCTCCCTCCCACCTTATATGATAACGTGAATTGTCCAGCTTAGGTAAAAATGAGCACTCCCTCTCCTGTCAAGATGTTTGTGGAGAAAGATGGCATCTTGACCTTTCTCACATCAGGAGTGACATGGCCAACCATTTCTCTGCAATCCCACCCCTCTGCCAGGTAACTGTGAACCCCACCTGGCCACAACATCTCTCAGGAAGTAGGCAGAAAGGGCTGGGATGAAAGAAAAACAGAGAGACTTCTAAAGTGTGAATCAAGCGAGTATGAAATAATCAACAAGGTAGAAAACAACACAATTCCAGTTGAACTGTCTTCCAACACAACAGACCGTGTTAAAGAAAAAGAAATCAGCAATCACAAAAAGAACTTATCAATAACTCTTATCATACCAGCTCTTTGGGTGCCAAGGGGTGTTGAGCATCCTCAATATTGAGCAAGTTCCTTTATTGTGTCCAGAGAGGGGTAATTAGTATTGAGTCAATAAGACATAAGCATCGCCATGCTGGGACAGACCAAGGGTCCATCGAGCCCAGCACCCTGTCTCCGACAGCGGCTAAAAGAACGCATTTCGTCCCGCCCATCCCAGAAATAGTGGATTATTCCTACGTCCATTCAATAATATTCTATGTCCTTTTCCTCCAGGAAGCCGTCTAACCTTTTTTAAAACTCCGCTAAGCCAACCGCCCCAACCACCTTATCCGGCAACGAATTCCAGAGTCTAACCATGCGTTGAGTGAAGTAAAACTTCCTCCGATTCATTTTAAATTTACTACACTGCAGCTTCATCGCATGCCCCCTTGTCCTAGTATTTTTGGAAAGCGTAAACAGACGCTCCACATCGACCCGTTCCATTCCACTCATTATCTTATAGACCTCTATCATATCTCCCCTCAGCCGCCTCTTCTTCAAGATGAAGAGCCCCAGTCCCTTCAGCCTTTCCTCACAGGGAAGTTGTCCCATCCACTGAATCATCTTTGTCGTCCTTCTCTGCACCTTTTCCAATTCCACTATATCTTTTTTGAGGTGCAGCGACCAGAACTGAACACAATACTCGAGGTGCGGTCGCACCATGGAGCGATACAATAGCATAATAATATCCTCATTTTTGTTTTCCATCCCATTTTAAAATGTTGGTGTGGAATTGAGGCACCCAATATATAGCCAGCAGTAGTCAGTGTTTTGTTGACCACCATGGGTGTTATCACTGGAAGTTCAATGCTGGGCCATGTCCAGGATCCTTCATTGAATTTCTGGGTGTATGGAGGCATCAAACACATAGCCAATTAAGTATAATATTCAGCACTTCACCGGCTATGATGAACCACACATATAGGACTGCATTTTAGGCGTTTGACAAGGTACCTCATGAAAGGCTACAGAGGAAATTGGAGGGTCATGGGATAGGAGGAAATGTCCTATTGTGGATTAAAAACTGGTTGAAGGATAGGAAACAGAGAGTGGGGTTAAATGGGCAGTATTCACAATGGAGAAGGGTAGTTAGTGGGGTTCCTCATGGTTTCGTGCTAGGACCGCTGCTTTTTAATATATTTATAAATGATTTAGAGATGGGAGTAACTAGCGAGGTAATTAAATTTGCTGATGACACAAAGTTATTCAAAGTCATTAAATCGCAACAGGATTGTGAAAAATTACAAGAGGACCTTACGAGACTGGGAGACTGGGCGGCTCAATGGCAGATGACGTTTAATGTGAGCAAGTGCAAGGTGATGCATGTGGGAAAAAAGAACCCGAATTATAGCTACGTCATGCAAGGTTCCATGTTAGGAGTTACGGACCAAGAAAGGGATCTGGGTGTCGTCGTCGATAACACGGTGAAACCTTCTGCTCAGTGTGCTGCTGCGGCTAGGAAAGCGAATAGAATGTTGGGTATTATTAGGAAAGGTATGGAAAACAGGTGTGAGGATGTTATAATGCCGTTGTATCGCTCCATGGTGCGACCGCACCTTGAGTACTGTGTTCAATTCTGGTCGCCACATCTCAAGAAAGATATAGTAGAATTGGAAAAGGTGCAACGAAGGGTGACTAAAATGATAGTGGGGATGGGACGACTTCCCTATGAAGAAAGACTAAGGAGGCTAGGGCTATTCAGCTTGGAGAAGAGACGGCTGAGGGGAGACATGATAGAGGTATATAAAATAATGAGTGGAGTGGAACAGGTGGATGTGAAGCGTCTGTTCACGCTTTCCAAAAATACTAGGACTAGGGGGCATGCAATTAAACTACAGTGTAGTAAATTTAAAACAAATCGGAGAAAATGTTTCTTCACCCAACGTGTAATTAAACTCTGGAATTCATTGCTGGAAAATGTGGTGAAGGCGGTTAGCTTACCAGAGTTTAAAAAGGGGTTGGACGGTTTCCTAAAGGACAAGTCCATAAACCGCTACTAAACAGACTTGGAAAAATCCAAAATCCCAGGAATAACATGTATATAATGTTTGTATGTTTGGGAAGCTTGCCAGGTGCCCTTGGCCTGGATTAGCCGCTATCGTGGACAAGATGCTGGGCTCGAAGGACCCTTGGTCTTTTCCCAGTATGGCATTACTTATGTACTTATGAGCTACTTTATATGTATACCTGACCTTGATTTGTCCTTGCCATTTTCAGGGCACAGATTGTAGAAGTCTGCCCAGCACTAGCTTTGCTTCCCAATTACCAGTGTTGCCACCCAATCTCCGCTAAGCTTCTGTGAATCCATTCCTTCTCAACAAGATTCCTTTGTGTTTAATCCATGCATAAAAAGGGGTTGGACGGTTTCCTAAAGGACAAGTCCATAAACCGCTACTAAACGGACTTGGGAAAAATCCACAATTCCAGGAATAACATGTATAGAATGTTTGTACGTTTGGGAAGCTTGCCAGGTGCCCTTGGCCTGGATTGGCCGCTGTCGTGGACAGGATGCTGGGCTCGATGGACCCCTTGCTACCAACCATGTTGTACAGTGTGTGCTGTGCCACCTCAGGTCTTGGGCTGCACCTTCTTATTACTAACTGTGAGAGCAGAAGGAAGAGTTATGTCTGTTCCTGGCTATCACCCCTCCCCTCCCCTCCTGCCCACATGAAATTGCCAATTGGCTCTTTTTTCTCAGAGCTGATCCAGCGCCAGTTGACCCTACTGCTTGCATGGGTTTACCATTCTCTGAAGAAAAGGCTACACATTTATGCTTACGATGAGGCCAAATCATGGTTGGATCAGAATGTTCTGAAAACAATGGAGTTAGCAGCTGTAACCCTACCCAATGCCTCTTCATTTGCACTGAACTTATGTTCCTCGAAAACCTGCTTGAACATATTAGTAAGAGGTAGATAAAGACTTTTTTTGTTGAGATTTGGTTGACATGCCCTTGTTCTGTGTAGTAGTTACTTAGATTGCCTTAAATGACAGAACAAAAGTTTCCAAGTTAATTACGTGCTATCTAACAATTGCATTTGGAAGATACCTTTCATAACGGTTCACTTCTGCACAGCTTACCTCATGCTGGCACAGTTTGCTGGCGATTAGTGTACAATTCAGCCCACTCATGTTCCCAATCTTGATAAAAAAAAAAAAAATTAAAGCTAGCTGCAAAAGAACCAAGATGTGTGCAGCAACCTAGGGTTGAGCTGGCTGTCCTGGATTGATCTGTTACTCTGTGCTCATTGCAGAGGCGTAGCTAGATGGGGTGTAAGGGGAGCAGTTGAATGAAATGGTGCCTATGCAGATTGGACCTTCCGCATAGGCAAAAGGTCTGCTCCCTCTGACCTCAAATCCTGGCTACGCTTCTGGCTCATTGTATCTTATTTATTTATTTTATTTGTTGCATTTGTACCCCACATTTTCCCACCTTTTTGCAGGCTCAATGTGGCTTACATAATACCGTAATGGCGTTCGCCAAGTTGGTTGATAACAAATACAAGGTTAAATTGTGGTTGAATGGAGGTAGGTGTGTATCAGGCACCATGAGGGTCAAAGGGAGTGAAGATTGTATATTGTCCAGTGCGTTCATTGGTAATGCTGGGTTGCTGGGTGTGGGGATTTACGGTGGATCGGTGGGATAGGCCTTTTTGAAGAGGTTGGTTTTTACTGATTTCCTGAAGTTTAGATGGTCGTGGATTGTTTTCACAGCTTTTGGGAGTCCATTCCATAGTTGCGCGCTTATGTAGGAGAAGCAGGATGCGTAAGTTGTTTTGTATTTAAGTCCTTTGCAATTTGGGTAATGTAGGTTTAGGTATTGCAGTGTCCCTAATATTTTAACCTCAAGGCTTCACCTTATCCCTCTCCAGACGGACGGAATGAGTTGTGCATAGCTCCCTGTACATTAAATACCTTTTACACAGAGAGTAATGAGCTACATTTCCATTCTGCACGGCTCCGGATTGGAAGGCACAGTCTGAAATAAGATAAAAGGGGGAAAATATTCAGCCAGCAGCAGTTAGCAGTTTTTTTGCTGCCTCCGGTTTATGCCCAGATATTCAATGGTGGGCCATGTCCAGGCACTGGCTTTGAATACTTGGGGTACACCCCCAGGACGCTGTGTAGCCAGACTTCAAAAATTGGGAGGGCCATAGCTCACAGTGTGTGTGTGTGTGTGTGGGGGGGGGGGGGGGGGAGCCATTTTGCCCCACCTCCCTGCCCCATGCCTCAACTCAACATACCTTGGCTGTCGGGGGTCCTCAAGCCCCACCAGCAGCTTTCCTCCAGCGCTGTTCTCTACCGCATTGCCTGCCCTGCGGCTGTTTCCCCTCACTTCATGCATGCGCAATGTAAGCAGAAACGAGCACGCACGATGTGAGGGGAAGCAGGGCAGGCAATGCGGCGGAGAACAGTGTTGAAGGAAGGCTTCTGCTGGTGGGGCTTAGGGACCTCCGCCAACCAAACCAGAGGTCCCGAATGCAATTTGGAATCCTGTCTGCTCCTCCCCGGCCTCTATTGGGGGGGGGGGGGGGTCTGGCACCGAAGTCTGTCTCCCGCTCGTGTCAGGACCCAGGTGATCGCATTAACGTGATCACCCGGGTACTGTCAGGAGCAGGAGAGAGACAGACCCTGGCGCTGAGCCCCCCCTCCTCCCCTTGGAGACCGGGCCCAGGGGAATCTTATCCCCTCTGCTCCCCCCTCTCAGCAGCGCTGTGGCTGAGAGTCTACATTCCACTCCTGAGGCAGGCGCTTGTGACACCGAAATACAGTTCTGCGTTGAGTCAACTTTTAGTCAATAAAGCACTTGCTTTGAAATTATGTTGGTCTGTCCCCTTCTTATTTTTGTTGGTGTTTGTGTTTCATTGTTAAAAGGGATACTTCTGCTGTTCCTCTTGTTTTGTTACTAAGCTTTCTCAGTTCTGAGAGGGCTTGATTAGTCCCCTCTTCTGCAAGAGACTCCTATTAAGTGCACACCATTGAGACGTTTATAAAAGTGCATAAACCTAAATTTACATAGAAACGTGGTAACATAGTAAAGACGGCAGATAAAGACCTGTACAATCCATCCAGCCTGCCCAACAAGATAAACTCATTTACATGGCATGTGATACTTTATATGTATACCCGAGTTTGATTTGTCCTTGCCTTTCTCAGGGCACAGACTGTAGAAGTCTGCCCAGTACTGTTCTTGTACTAAGTTCTGAAGCTAACGTCGAAACCCCTTAAAATTTACACTCTAGCCCATCCCTATCTATTCAGTCACAATTAGGGCACAGACCGTAGAAGTCTACCCAGCACTCTTCTTGTACTAAAAGTTCTGAAGATTCTGGAATCCTAAAGAGTTGCAAGATTCTAGAATCCCAGTTAGTAGCAACATTCCATGTAGAACCCCAAAGAGTAACATAGTAACATAGTAAATGATGGCAGATAAAGACCTTTACGGTCCATCCAGTCTGCCCAACAAGATAAACTCATTTTACATGGTATGTGATACTTTATATGTATACCCGAGTTTGATTTGTCCTTGCCTTTCTCAGGGCACAGACTGTAGAAGTCTGCCCAGTACTGTTCTTGTACTAAGTTCTGAAGCTAATGTCGAAGCCCCTTAAAATTTACACTCCAGCCCATCCCTATCTATTCAGTCACGATCAGGGCATAGACAGTAGAAGTCTGTCCAGCTCCCGTTTTGTTTCCCAATTACCGGCGTCGCCACCCAATCTCCGCTAAGATTCCGTGGAACCATTCTTTCTAAACAGGATTCCTTTGTGTTTATCCCACGCATGTTTGAATTCCATTACCGTTTTCATCTCCACCACCTCCCGCGGGAGGGCATTCCACATATCCACCACCCTCTCCGTGAAAAAAATACTTCCTGACATTAGTCTTGAGTCTGCCCCCCTTCAACCTCAATTCATGTCCTCTAGTTCCACCGTCTTCCCGTTTCCAAAAAAGGTTCATTTGCGGATTATTGCCATTCAAATATTTGAACATCTGTATCATGTCAGCCCTGTTTCTCCTTTCCTCCAAGGTATACATGTTCAGGTCGGCAAGTCTCTCCTCATACAGTTTGTAATGCAAATCCCATACCATTTTTGTAGCTTTGCACTTCATCATAGATATTGAGTCATATATTCAATACTTTATATTACAGGTGATCATGAGAAGGTATGAGTTTATGAGCCGTAAACTGAATGCAGTTTTTCTTTGTACTGATGCTACACGAGGACCACAGCAAGCAGGTCTGATGCTATGTGGCTTTCTGTAAATGTTTTAGACTGATAGTACACTGTGTGCAGTTTGCACATTCTAAAGTCTCGGAAAACTGAAATAAGATACAGCAGGACAGGACTGTGCAGTTCATTCATCCCAACCACATACATGCAGAATTGATTGTATAGAATATATTTTAGAGAATTTCCCCCATTTTTCTTTCTTCGCAATATCTTTCTCTCAATCTCTCTTTCCATTTCTCACCAATTTTGTTTTTTGTTTTTAACCTTTTTGAATTGGGGTCTTTTGTCTATTTATCTTTCCACACCTTCTTTATTTGTTTCCAGGGCTGTCTCTATTGTGATTATTAGTTGTAAGTTTTTCATGTAGTCCCTGCCCTCCACATAGTCCAGTTAAGGTGCCGTGGCCACCCCTCCCCCAATGCAGTCTGTAAGGCCAAAAATGAGCTTCTCCTACTTAGATTGTGTCCCTCCTTCCACTTGTTCCTGTCTCACCCTTCACCTCACCTCCCCAACTTTCCCACTACTGTCCCCTCTCAGTCCTCCATCTGTCCCTCACTGAGTTGCTCTCCTAACTTTCAACCCCTTTATCCTTCTCTCTCTGACCCCTGCCAAAAGCCACCTCCCTTTATTGCTTTCTCTATGGCTTGCCCTGAATTAATCCTCACACTGAGTCTCTGTCTACAACTATTCCTATTTCCAGAGAATGCAGGATCTTCCTTATGAGATGAGACATAAGGATAAATATGTAAATCTAACAGGACAGCATGTGCAAGAGAGGACATATCATTATTTATATTTTGCTCACACCTTTTTCAGTAGTAGCTCAAGGTGAGTTACAGTCAGTTACACTTGATATTTCTCTGTCCCAGGAGGGCTTCACAATCTAAGTTTGTACTTGAGGCAATGGAGGGTTAAATGACTTGCCCAAGATCACAAGGAGCAGTAGTGGGATTTGAACCGGCTACCTCTGGATTGCAAGACCTGTGCTCTAACCACTAGGCCACTCCTCCACTCAACAACATTCCATGTAGAATCTCAAATATTAGCAAGGTTCAATGTTCCACTGCACTAACCACTGGGCTACTCCTCCACTAGCAACATTCCATGTGGAAGCCTGCCTTTGCAGATCAGCAAAGTCTTCTGTTTTTGTGAGTCTGACTTCCTGCACGTACGTGCAGGACGTCAGACTCACAGAAACAGAAGCCTGCGCGGCCGCGTTGCTGATCTGCAAGGGCAGGCTTCTACATGGAATGTTGCTAGTGGAAGAGCAACATTCCATGTAGAATCTTCAATATTTATTTAGATTTTGCTCACACCTTTTTCAGTAGTAGCTGAAGGTGAGTTACATTCAGGTACACTGGATATTTCTCTGTCCCAGGAGGGCTCACAATCTAAGTTTGTAGCTGAGGCAATGGGAGGTTAAGTGACTTGCCCAATATCACAAGGAGCAGCAGTGGGATTTGAACTGGCCACCTCTGGATTGCAAGACCAGTGCTCTAACCACTTGGCCACTCCTCCACTCTAAGATTATGTTACTGGAACTTCCTAGCCTTAATGTTTCTGTATTTATTTTTATATAAAGACCACAAAAGAAAATTGAAAGGTAATTCAGCAGAAATTAAATACATAAAAATGTACCCCATTGCTTCAGTTTTTGTTTAAATGAAACACACAGAAAAAAAAACCCCCGTTCTTCTCATTTTATCATACTCTCTTTTTTTAAAGTTAAACACTAACGTATTTGACTTCCTGTGTATAGTTACTTCAAGGTTGATATCAAAACTGATCATATTATGATCACTGTTATCAAGCGGCCCCAGTACCATAACGTCCCTCACCAGATCATGCGCTCCACTAAGGACCAAGTCTAGAATTTTTCCTTCTCTTGTTGGCTCCTGCACCAGCTGCTCCATAAAGCTGTCCTTGATTTCATCAAGGAATTGTACCTCTCTAGCATGTCCCAATGTTACATTTACCCAGTCTATATTTGGATAATTGAAGTCACCTATTATTATCGCATTGCCCATTTTGTTTGCGTTTCTGATTTCTTTTATCATTTCTGCGTCTACCTGCTCATCCTGGCGAGGCGGACGGTAGTACACTCCTATCACCGTTTTTTTCCCTTTTATACATGGAATTTCAACCCACAATGATTCAAAGGTGTGATTTGTGTCCTGCTGAATTTGTAATCTATCTGAGTCAAGGCTCTCGTTAATATACAATGCTACCCCTCCACCAGTCCGGTCCACCCTATCATTACAATATACTTTGTACCCCGGTATGACAGTGTCCCACTGGTTATCCTCCTTCCACCAGGTCTCAGTAATGCCTATTATATCCAATTTTTCATTTAGTGGAATATATTCCAACTCTCCCATCTTATTTCTTAGACTCCTAGCATTTGCATATAGACATTTCAGAGTATGTTTGTTGTTCCTATTTGCATGATGCTTAGTACTTGACACTAATGATTTGCCATCTTTTGTCTGATCTTTGGTTGTATTTAAGGGCACCTGTCCTACCACGGTCTGTTGTGCAACCTCACTATCCAGAAACCCTATCTTCGTTTGTGAGGTATCCTTGCAAGATACCTTATCCCGAACCATGCGCTTTTTGAGCGACTGTCGGCCTTCCCCCCATTTCTAGTTTAAAAGCTGCTCTATCTCCTTTTTCAATGCCGATGCCAGCAGCCTGGACCCACCCTGGTTAAGGTGGAGGTGGAGCCCATCCTTTCAGAATAGGCTCCCCCTTTTTTTTTTTGTGTTACATTTGTACCCCGCGCTTTCCCGCTCATGGCAGGCTCAATGCAGCTTACATGGGGCAATGGAGGGTTAAGTGACTTACCCAGAGTCACAAGGAGCTGCCTGTGTTGGGAATCGAACTCAGTTCCTCAGTTCCCCAGGACCAAAGTCCACCACCCTAACCACTAGGCCACTCCTCCACTCACTTTCCCCAGAATGTTGCCCAGTTCCTAACAAATCTAAAACCCTCCTCCCTGCACCATCGTCTCATCCACGCATTGAGACTCCGGAGCTCTGCCTGTCTCTTTGGCCCTGCGCGTGGAACAGGTAGCATTTCAGATATTGTTATCTTTTGTTCCTACTGACCAGGGTAAGAAGGTTCTGGCCTTCAAAAGCGATTCAAAAAAAGTATTAAGTTAGTCCAATAAAAAGGTATTGTCTTATCGTTCCCATTTTCTGTTTTGCTTTATTGCTAGGTATTAAAGAACATTGAGAGCATTTACTGCTGATTGGTTTTGTATATTTTTGTTGGACTGTGTTCCTGTATTAACTGTAATTCTGGAGGAAGAAATATTACTGTTTTCCATTTTCTTCTTCAGTAAAATATTTGCCTATCGGAACAACATTATGAGTGTGAAGACACTTTACTTGAGTGGCTGTAAAACAGATCCTTGTGGGCCTAGATGCAAGTTGCTTCCCCCATCTGGAAGAATCATTGGGACTCTAGTGACAGGGGTGGCCCACGGCAATCTGCCGCCCGAGGCAGGGATGAGATGCTGCCTCCCCTGCCCCCGTGCCCGATCTAGCATCTCCCCCCTTCCCTCCTCAACCATCTTCCCCACATTTTGTCTTAGTTTTTTTCCAAAAGGCAGCAGTGGTAGCGTTTCCCATAAGCTGCCCTGCCACCGGCACCTGCCTCGTTGCTACTGCGTTCCGCCTCTGAGGAAACAGGAAGTTACATCAAGAGGCAGGCCGCAGTTGGAGAAGAGGCCGGTGCCGGCGGCAGGGCAGCCTCTGGGAATCGCTGCCACTGCCGCCTTTTGGAAAAGAAACAAATATGATAAAAGGTTGAGGAGAGAGGGGAGAGTGCTGTTCCTGGAGCGTGCTGCCTGAGGCCCCCGCCTCAGGTGGCCTAATGGTAGGGCTGCCACTGTCTAGTGAGTTTGGTCGACCTAAACAGTGCCCCAAAAGCGCACCTCTCTATGTAGAGAAGACCTGAAAGTGAAGTTACTCACCTGTAGCAGATGTTTTCTGAGGACAGCAGGACATTATTCTCACACTAGTAAAAAAGCCCCATTTCTGATGCAAATGAAACGGGGGCTAGCAATGTTTTCTTCTGTGTGCATGTGGGAGTGTGTGTGTCCTTGCCCTCTGGCCTCTCTCCCCTCCCCCCTCTGAGTCCTTCACTGTTACAGAGCCAGCGATTTGATTTCCTGCTCTGCTGTTTTCCTTCACTGACTGTGTTACAGAGAGGGCGGGGCAGACACTCACAGGGAAACCGGATATCTCGCCCCTTCACACTTCCGGCTGGAGGCTTCATAGAACATTGGTGTTGCCTTTTATATAGAGAGATATGAGTGACATCATCTGACAGAGCCCCGGTGTAGACACTACCCAGCATTCTTTCACCTTTAAGAAGTTTTTGGCATTTGTGAGTGCCTTCCCACCCAGCGTCGGTGGGCAGGACCAGCAATTCAATAACATAGCTAGAAAATACAACTCCTAGGGGGCGTTGGAGGGATGACACTGTCCTGCTTGCCCTCAGAGAAATGAGGTTCACAACTGAGGAGTAGCCTAATGGTTAGTGCAGTCACTGGAGTTCCTTGTGACTCTGGGCAAGTCACTTAACCCTCCATTGCCCCAGGTACAAAATAAGTAACCGTATATAAAATGTAAACTGCTTTGATTGTAATCACAAAAAGGCAGCATATCAAATCCCATCCCCTTTCTTTTCCTTGTTTGATTACTGACCTATCTGGCTGAATTATCTCAATGCTTAGTTCTCTCATCCCAACTCTCTACACTCCACCCAACTATTCTCGACATCCCTGACATCACAATCCCCATATCCGACACCTTGAAAATTCTAGGGGTGACATTGGATAAGCATCTATCACTAGAAAATCACGCGAAATCCACTATGAAGAAAATGGTCAACATGATGTGGATACTGAAACGCATAAAACCTTATCTTCCCTTGAAAACATGCTGTAACTTGGTTCAATCCACGGTAATTACACACGCTGACTACTGCAACAGTATTTTTATAGGCTGCAAGGCCCAAATCCTGAAAAAACTTCAGACTGCCCAAAACACGGCAGCTAGACTCATTTTTGGTAAATCAAGATATGAGAGCGCAACACCTCTTTGTGAAAAGCTTTATTGGCTCCCTATCAGAGAACGAATAAATTTCAAGGTTCACACACTGATTCACAGGATTATCCATGGTGAATCTCCGGGATACATGATCGATCTGATAGACCTTTATTATTATTATTATTAGCATTTGTATAGCGCTACCAGACGCACCAACCGGAAACATGTCAGAATCTTCTCGAACATACCTCAACCTACACTATCAGTGGTGTGCTGGAGCTGGCTTGCACCGGCTCGCAAGAGCTGGTTGTTACATTTTGTACCGACTTGCGAGCCGGTTGTTTCCCACTGCGAGCCGGCTCTCCTCCCTCCCGCTCGCCCGATCCGGTCCCTCACCTGACTCTTCTAATTCTTCGGCAGGGCAGGCAGTCTTGCCTGCCCGGTACCAGCGCTGACTCTCCCCTGCCGGTTTGCGCTTTAAAAATGGCTGCCGAGACTTCGGCAGCCATTTTGAAGCGCGAACCGGCAGGGGAGAGTCAGCGCTGGTACCGGGCAGGCAAGACTGCCTGCCCTGCCGAAGAATTAGAAGAGTCAGGTCGATGAGGGACGGATCCGGAGGGAGGGAGGGAGGAGAAGTCGCCGGTGAGCAACGCGGGAGGGGTGGCAGGGGAGAGAAGGGAGTCCCTGGGCATGGGTGGATGGAGGATAGGGGAAAGAAGGGTCACTGCTGGGCATGGGTGGATGGAGGACAGGGGAGAGGAGGGTCACTGCTGGGCATGGGTGGATGGAGGACAGGGGAAAGAAGGGTCACTGCTGGGCATGGGTGGATGGAGGGCAGGGGACATTAGGATCACTGCTGGACATGGGTGGATGGAGGGCAGGGGAGATTAGGGTCACTGCTGGGCATGGGTGGATGGAGGGCAGGGGAGAGGAGGGTCACTGCTGGGCATGGGTGGATGGAGGACAGGGGAAAGAAGGGTCACTGCTGGGCATGGGTGGATGGAGGGCAGGGGACATTTGGATCACTGCTGGACATGGGTGGATGGAGGGAAGGGGAGATTAGGGTCACTGCTGGGCATGGGTGGATGGAGGGCAGGGGAGAGGAGGGTCACTGCTGGGTATGGGTGGATGGAGGACAGGGGAAAGAAGAGTCACTACTGGGCATGGGTGGATGGAGGGCAAGGGAAAGAAGGGTCACTGCTGGGCATGGGTGCATGCAGGGCAGGGGAGAGGAGGGGAGAGAGAAGAAATGCTGGACATGGATGGAGGGGAGAGAAGAGTGAGGAAGGAGATGAGATGAGGGAAAAGGAAGAGAGGAGAAAAACTGCACATGGATGAAGAAAATAGGCAGAAGCTGAGGACCAGAAATGAAGAAGAAAGGAGGAAAGAAATAAATGGAAAGGAAGCCCTGGAAACGGAGTTAAGAGGACAGATAGCAGCAGAATCGGATACTGGGCCAGCATGATCAGAAAAACAGTCACCAGACAACAAAGGTAGAAAAAAAATAATTTTATTTTCATTATAGTGTTTGGAATATGTTCACTTTGAAAATCAGGTGCTCAACATTAAAAGTTTATATTTGTTTACTTATCTATGGCATTTTATCCCACATTAAACATGAATTAGATTGGAACCTGGGATCATTAAAATTTTTTTTTCTGGATAATGTATTGCCACCCCCCCCCCCCCCCACACAGGCTCTCTTCCCGGCTATAGTCAGCTCTGCAATTTGGGGGGGGGGGCGCAGAGGGGGACGGGGGGGGCGCAGAGGGGGACCGGGGAGAGAGCCTGTTGTTAAACATTTACCAGCACACCACTGTACACTATCCTAATTGCAAAG
Source organism: Microcaecilia unicolor (assembly GCF_901765095.1). Taxonomy (NCBI): domain Eukaryota; kingdom Metazoa; phylum Chordata; class Amphibia; order Gymnophiona; family Siphonopidae; genus Microcaecilia; species Microcaecilia unicolor. The sequence continues at coordinate 5,778 of NW_021963752.1, read as the reverse complement.
GTCTCAAGTACAAAACCTCTTATGCATCCAACTTCTCCTTCAAGGGCAGCCAACTATGAAATGCCCTACCCAGATCCATTCACTCAATCAACGATTATCTACCCTTCCGGAAATCGCTGAAGACCCATCTATTCAAGCAAGCATACCCAAATCATCTAACCTAATCTTATGAACCCTCTACCCAACACCTAATCACTCGACAACGACTATAACTTAAACCTCGGCTTCCATCAACTTCCCCTATGCTATCCCTCAAACTATTCCCTCCCTCGGCCATTCCCACCCCTTATCCCTTGCTCATTTCAACCTTCCCCCTCCTGCCTCTCCTACCCCCTTCTTACTTGCCCAACCCACCTATCTGCATATTTCCATCATTAATCTGTTATACCACAGCTTGTACTCTCTCTGTAATACCTTGTAACCCATTACTATGTAAGCCGCACTGAACCTGCCTCGAGTGGGAAAGCGTGGGGTACAAATGTAATAAATAAATAAGTCATGCATGTCTAAAATAGGGGTTCTTAACCCAATCCTCAAGTCGTACCTAGGGCCCCTTTTCCTAAGCTACATAAGCATCTATGCACGCCCAATGCCCGCATGTCTCTTGCAGTAATTTCATTTTTGGCACGTCCGCTACGCGCATCTGAAAAATATTTTTTATTTTCTGGTGCTCGTAGCGGACGCGTGCCAAGTGGCATCTGATGCACCTAGGTCATTACCGCACAAATTCTTTACCGCTAGGTCTATGGCTGGCGGTAAGGTCAGAGACCCAAAATGGACGCGTGGCAATTTTGATTTTGCCGCACTTCCATTTTCGGGAGAAGAAAAAGAGGCCTTTTTTACAGCTGCGCTGAAAAATAATTCTGCGCGTGCCCATAACCCACACCTACACTACCGCAAGCCACTTTTTACCGCGGCTTAGTAAAAGGACCGACCCCCTAGTCAGTCAGGTTTTCAGGATACCCACAATGAATATGTATTTCATAGATCTGCATACAATGGAAGGGTATCTCATGCATATTCATTGTGGATATCCTAAAAACCTGATTGGCTGGGTGCAAGCCTATCCACACATATTTTTAAACTTACCACTACCCCTACCATTTCCAGCAATGCCGATGTGGTTTGCTTTTCTGTACTGTGTCTAAATGTGTAAGTGCTTTGAAAGGACTTTTAGCTGGCTGAAATCCATTTTAGTGGATTCTGCTATTCTAATCACCTCATCTCTTTTTACCCACATAATATTATAGGCGAATGTTTGAACATTTACCTCCAAGTACTTAGAAAGCTGCATGTGGGCTTGCTTGGATATGAACTGTAATCACATTTCCCGGTATTAAGGCATGGAAATGAATGATTTGCATGGCCAGCCCCTTTGCAAATTGGATCCTAGGACAGCATGTGACATCTGTCAATGCATATGATCCCTCTGGAGCCTGAAGTTTCTCAACCCCTTCTGTTTAATATTCGCAGATTGGTAAATGTCATTATAGTTGATGATTGACTCATACAGTACAATAGCTCGGCTTGCAGTGCCCATATTTAGACATGGGCAGTTGCCATGACACATATGAACTGAGCCAGGATTCATTGTATTGGTCCTTCTGCCAATGAAATAAGCAACACGGTGTCTGTAACTCACATGCTAATTGGCCAATTACCCTGGACACAGTTCTACGGTGTAGAGGTATGCTAGCATAATTGTTAGCATTAATATCTAGAGAACCTGATTAACATGTCTAGCAGAGACGGGTTTTGTTGTCTCTTTTCAATCACGAAAGCCTTGCAAATGTAATTGAGCTCCAAATGTCTACAAGTCATTTCAGTCAAATGACTTCACTAGTTCATTGCTGGACTGCTTTCTTGCTGCCGAAAGAAATTAATACACCCAGGGCTTAATTTGTTAGAGTCTGAAAAGATGTGGTGGAGCGACTTTCCCCCAGAAGTTAAGCCCTAAATACATCTATTGTGAATAAGTGAAATGCCATTTCATGAATTGATTTCTGGGCTTAAGAGATATGCAGGTTTCTGCTGCAGAAGGTGTCATGAGGATTCAGTGGTGTAAATCAGTAAAGGCTTCTTTACGGTCAAAGAAACATAGAAACATGGCAGAATTCAGGGGCGTAGCCAGACACCCAATTTTGGGTGGGCCTGGGCCCAAGATGGGTGGGCAGAAGAACCCCACCCAGTCCTATAGGTGATTTGGTCTCTCCTTCTCTCGCCTGCATGCCATATGGTCTCAAACATCCCCCTCTCCCGCATACCTTTTAAATAGCAGATTTTCACTGGCAGTGAGAAGCAACTAAGACACACTGGTCATGTTGGCCCTACAGCCTTCCCACTGCTGCAACTTCCTGTTTCCGCATAGGCAGGAATACGTCAGAGGGAAGGCTATGGGCCCGGTGTGAGCTGTACGTATCAGTCACTGCTCGCTGCAGGTGAAGATCTGCTATTTACAAGGTATGAAGGGACAGTTGTTGGGAGTTTTCAGCTAGTGGGGCTTCGTAATCCCTGCCAACCACATCATAGATGTGCTGCTACTGGGTGGGCCTGAGTCCAAAGTGGGTGGGCCTAGGCCCACCCAGGCCCGCCCTTGGCTACGCCACTGTGGCAGATAAGAGCCAAATGACCCATCCACAGCAACCACTATCTCCTCCTTTCCCTAAGAGATCCCATGTACCTGTCCCACACTTTCTTGAATTCAGACACAGTCCTCGTCTCTATCACCTCCACCGCGAGGTGATTCCACGCGTCCACTACCCTTTCTGTGAAAAAGTATTTCCTTAGATTACTCCTGAGCCTATAACCTCTTAACTTCATCTTATGCCGTCTCATTCCAGAGTTTTCCTTGATTTGAAAGAGGTTCACCTCTTGTACATTAATGCTGCAGAGGTATTTAAACGTCTGTATCATATCCCCTCTCTCCCGCCTTACAGTTCATACATATTGAAAACCTTAAGTCTGTCCCCATACGCTTTATGAAAAAGACCACTGGCCAATTTTGTAGCCGCCCTCTGGACCGACTCCATCCTGTTTATATCTTTTCATAGGTGTGGTCTCCAGAATGGCACATAGTACTCCAAATGGGGTCTCACCAGAGACTTACAGTATACAAAGGCACTATCACTTCTTTTTTCCTGCTGGCCATTCTTCTCCCTATGCTCCCAAGCATCCTTCTGGCTTTGACCATCGCCTTTTTCTACCTCTTTGGCCACCTTGAGATCATCAGACACAATCACCCCAAGTTTCGTTCTTCTTTTGTACACAAAAGTACTTCACCCCCTATACTATACCTTTCCCTTGGATTTTTCCAACCTAAGTGTACAACCTATATATTTTTAGCTTTAAATCTGAGTTGCCAATTGCTGAACCGTTCTTCAAGCTTTGTCAGTCAAGCTGGAAATAACAGTTCCTTTCTCAAGTTAAAGGTCAGGCCTTGTCCATTTGCCTGGCATCTCAGCCCTTGCATGATAGTCTTTATATGGCATCCTTGACATGACTAAGGGATTGAGCTGGGGGGGGGGGGGGACACCAAGGGGGCCGTTTTCATTTTGACTGAGGGATTGGAGGTGGGAACAGTTGGGGGAATATTTTTCAGAGATCAGGGAGATGGGTGGGCCTAGATTTTTCATTGTTCTAGCCCCTTTAACTTATTTCCAGATTTGGGGGTGGGGGGAGTTTACAATACCTCTTAAGGTGCTGTTAACTTTCAATGAATAACATAGCTGAAGAAGTTTAACACCATGTGCATTACGCGCTTTTCAAGTTTCACAAATCATTATTTAATATGAACTGTGGTAAAACATCATGTGGTAAGGGCATATAATGCTTGTTTATTGCTGTAGTGCAATGGCAAAATAGTCCCAAGGCCGCACAAGGTCACAAGAAGCATTAGTGAGAGAAGGGGAACCCAGGCTTCCCTAATTCTTAATCTGCTGTTTTACGTACCACTAGGCTACTTCTTCACTCCTGATTGAAGGCTTCTGTAGCATCCGTAAACCCAGACAACCCAGGAGCAGATGCTCTAAGCTAGTAATCAAGTCCATGGCAGTGTGCTGACACAATGCAAGCCTTTATGCTATTGTATAAAAGATTCATTGTAGATAGGCTAATGGCCCCTTCTCAAGTTCTGTCCCCTCTATAGCCCCTTTTCAGACCTTTTGACGATAGCCTTCTCTTTGGTCCTCTTCTTACCACCTATACTTCCTGTGTTCTCAATATCCTCTAAGACTCCTTCTCTATAGCCATCTCTCCTTTGTGGCTCCTTCCAGGGTCCTCCTGTTCCTTCTCCTACTCTGGCTCTTTCCTGGGTTCTTGCCAGAGCTCCCCTCTCCCCTTCACTTATAGAAACATAGAAAATGATGGCAGATAAAGGCCATATGGCCTATCCAGTCTGCCCATCCAAATCATCCACTATCTCTTCCTCCCCCTAAGAGATCCCACATGCCTATCCAACACTTTCTTGAATTCAGATACAGTCCTCATTCCAAAACCTCCACCAGGAGGTTGTTCTACGCATCAACCACCCTTTCCGTAAAGAAGTATTTCCTTAGATTACTTTTGAGTCTACCCCTCTTCAACTTCATCTTATACCCTCTCATTCCAGAATTTTCCTTCAGTTGAAAGAGACCTGCCTCCTGTGCATTTTTGCCACGGATATATTTAAACGTCTCAATCATATCTCCTCCCTCTTGTCTTTCAAGGCATAAATATTGAGGTCTATGAGTCTGTCTTTATATGTTTCATGATGAAACCCACTGACCATTTTAGTAGCCGCACTCCTGATTATATCTTTTTGAAGGTGCGGTCTCCAGAACTGCACACGGGGCCTCAGTGGATGTTTATACAGAGGTTTTATCACCTCCCTTTTCCTGTTGGCCTTTCCTCTCCCTATACATCCAAGCATCCTTCTGGCTTTGGCCATCACCCTTTCTACCTGTTTGGCCACCTTAAGATCATCAGAAATGATCACCTCCAAGTCTTGCTTTTCTTTTGAGCACAGAAGTACTTGTCCCAAATGGTACATCTGCTTTGTCTGCTTCTAGGCCTAGAGGAGGTGGCAGCTATTTTGGAGATCAGCAGGAGAGCATGTGAGCTGGCATATGCTCAGAGGCCCTTTATCACTGCTTTGCCGCCTTACACAGGTCTCCTAGGCATGATGTGAAGTTGGTGTGAAGGATACTTCACTGACCTTCTTCCTTTTGCTGCTGCCTGAATGTTTCTATTGCTACCACAGAGTTAGGCCCAGCTCCAAGCTATGCCTCCTTTTGGTTTGGGGCACATGCGGTTAGTTGTTTTCCCTCACCCCAGCTTCTCCTGTGAACCTGTCCCTCCACCACAACCACCAGACTCCATGCTGATTTTTCATTCTATTGCAGCCAGGTGATCAGTTGTTTGGGGCAGCAGAGGAAGGAACCATGGAAGGAGTGGAAGGCAGGAAGGAGATTACCCGATGGGAAAGGTCTGATTGCAGGTGATATGGAGATATGTGGGGCCATGTGCAGAGACTCCCTGTGGGGCATTATTTGCATATGTCATGGGTCATATGCAAAAATACAATTGCTCACTGGTAGGCCCAGCCCTGCAGCTTGGGGTTGCCAACTAGATGCAAATTCACCTTAAATTTTGCCTGAGCAAGTAAGTGCAAGAGAAGAGGTCCATAAAGGTAGGAAGAAAATGGACGCCGAGCTGCACCGCAGCTCAGAGTCCTTTTTTTTTTTGTCTTTCTTCTTTTATGGCGCTCTTCTCTTGCACTGTCTACTTGCTCAGGCCAAATCT
>NW_021963751.1:0-56605 GCF_901765095.1 Microcaecilia unicolor | reverse complement strand
ATTTCTGACACCGGTATCCCACCCAAATCTTCCTCGGTGAAGACCGAAGCAAAGAATTCATTCAATCTCTCCACTACGTCTTTGTCTTCCTTGATTGCCCCTTTTACCCCTCGGTCATCCAGCGGCCCAACCGATTCTTTTGCCAGCTTCCTGCTTTTAATATACCGAAAAAAGTTTTTACTATGTTTTTTGCCTCTAATGCTATCTTTTTTTCGTAATCCCTCTTGGCCTTCTTTATCTGCGCCTTGCATTTGCTTTGACACTTCTTATGCTGCTTCTTGTTATTTTCAGATATTTTCTGAAGGCGTTTCTTTTAGCCCTAATAGCTTCCTTCACCTCACTTTTCAACCAGGCCGGCTGTCTTTTGGAGTTCCGTCTTTCTTTTCTAATTAGTGGAATATGTTTGGCCTGGGCCTCCAGGATGGTATTTTGAACAGCGTCCATGCCTGTTGTATGAAAAAGCTTTTGATGGGCATAGAAAGGACAAGAGACCATGAAGATCCATACATCCTCTTTCATCTTCAGCCACCAGTAGAAATGAGATGTAAGATCCAACATCCTGCGAGCTCCAAGGTGACTGGCGAGCTTCGACTTGTGCCCCCATCTTAATACGGTATCACAGAGGTGTTTGGACATTAAAGTCTTGCCTGGAGGTACTGGCAAAGACACAGCTACAAGAATTTTAGCTGGGTCCAGAATAGTTTAAGGATCTAGACTTTTATCTGTAGACTTGAAGGAACAAGAAAGGGCATCTAGCTGTAGGTTCTTCTCCGCTGGACAGAAAACTACCAGAAAGTTGAATCATGAAAATAATAGTGACCATTGAGTTTGATGGGGATTAAGCCTTTGGGCTTCCTGCAAATTCAGGAGGTTTCTATGGTCCATAGTTACAGTGAATGGAACCTTGGCCCCCTCATGAAAATGGTGCCATTCGTCTACACCTTAGAAAACAATGGTGAAAAACTGAAAAGCCGAATTTTGCCTAATCCTTTACCCAGCCTTGTCTTTGTGTTCCTGCTGGTGCTTCATAGTCCCCACCTTGTCTGTTCTGTCTCTTGTCTTTTCTGGGTCTGTGCAGTCCCGTTCAGATCCAGTCTTTGCTCTGCCTTGCCCTGATTGGATCCAGTTCTAGGCTTGTTTCCTTGTTTTGCCTTATCCTGTCTGGGTCCAGTTTTAGCCCCTTTGCCTTGCTTTACCTTGCCTCATCTGGATCCGGTTTCTGTCTTGCCTTGTCCTGTTCACCTTGTCTTGCCTAGTCTTGTCTGCCTCTGTTTATGCCTTGATTCCAGCTTTGCTTCAGTTCCTGCTATGTTACTATAGTTCTTGCCTTGGATCACCGTGACTTGATGCCTGTCTTGTGCCAGCCCGGAGGACTTGTCTGCCATAGTCAGGGTCTGGCTGCAGCCCAAGAACTCACCTTCCCTGTGTCCATGACAGATTGCAAAGGCCATAAACCCAACAAGGCGCCTGGGGTTGGTGTTCATTCCTTGGTTTTGTCTTCGATCCAGTCCTGTCCAGTTCGCCTCTGCCCTTGTCTAGTTCTTGCCTTGGATCACTGTGCCTTGATATCTGTCTTGTGCCAGCCTGGAGACTGCTGCAGTCAGGGTCTGGCGATGCCCCAAGGGCTCACTTCTCCTGTGTCCATGACAGATTGCAAAGGCCATGAACCCAACAAGTCGCCTGGGGTTTGTTATGATTCTACTGAGACAGGCAGGGGAATGACTGGGACTCACTTCTGATTGGCCTGTCAGGAATTGAGCTGACGTCTGAGGCAGCAGATGTCAGACGTCAGACCTTATTTAAACTTACCTCTCCCTACAGTGGACACTCTAGCATTATCTCTTGCAGCTGTGAGCTCTCATTGTTCTGCTTAGTCTGTGCTCATGGCACAGAGTTTATTCTCTGTAGTTTGCATGCTCTTCTCTTGTCTGTGGTTTCTGTGTGTGCTGGTTGTTACTAGCTTTTCCCTGATTTCTTCACTGCAGTGCAGCTGGGTCTGTTGTTTCTCCTCTGCCTCGTCGCTCCCTGCCCGGCTGTGGTGTTAACTTGTCTGTGGTAAGCTCGTTCTTGCTTTGTTTGTTTAGTTTTCCCTCTAACCTGCTTTAATCTTTGTGCAGTGTTTGGTATTTGGCTCTTATGTAGCCCTGCCTTCTTAGGCAGTCTTTCTCAGTATCTGTTTTAACTGGTTGTGTGCAGTGTTTATTGTTTGTGTCTTTTGTGAGCCCTGCCACTTTTAGGCAGCCTTTCTCTGTTGTCTGCTTTATCCCTTTCTGCACTCTTGTGAGCCCTGCCTCTTTTAGACAGCCTTTCTCTGTTGTCTGATTTAACCCTTCCTACACTCTTGTGAGCCCTGCTTCTTTCCTGTCTTTTTATTTGAAAGCAGCCTTTCTCTGTAGTCTGCTTTTGCTCTTTTGTTATTTTGCTCTGGTGAGCTCTGTTTCCCTTTTCTGGGTTAGTTAGTTAGTAGCTGCCTTTTCTTTCTGTCTGCTTTTGCCCTTGGCGTGCAGTGTTTGATTTTGCCCTGGTTGGTCCTGGCCCTCCTCCTCCTGAGGGATTCTAGCAGCCTTTTCTTTCAGTCTGTTATTTCCTGCTTGGCCATTTCTGTGGCACTTTACTCCTTTACGTTCTGAGTCTATAGTGTCCTGCTCTGACCCTGGCTTTCCCTTTTCCCCTGTGGGCACTGCCTTCTGCTACCTGGGTTACTGTGTAGCCTTTGTTTGTATTCTCTTCCTCTGGTTGTCATCTGTGTCTGCCAGTTTGGTCTGACGTCCTTCCCTTTGTGTCACTGCCTGGTGCTGTGCGTGCTGCCTGAGCTCTAGTCCTTTCTGGGACCTCTCGTTGTTCTTTACCCTTCCCTGGTGTATGATTCGGTTCCAGTTTGGCCTTGCGGCCCGAACGCTTGGACTCTATACGAGTGGATACCCGATTGGCCTTGCAGCACACATTAGTGGTCTATTTCCCTTTTCTGGATTTTCCTGAGTATGCAAAGCTTTGTGGCCCATGGTATTGCTTGTTTGGTCTCCCTAGGCCTTGGCCAAGGCCCTTCCTAGGCCTTAGCCTGGGCACAACGGCTCACAATCAGATTTACAGGGTTGGTGTTCCTGCTTTGGTCTTTTTTTCGATCTATTTCTGTCTCAGCATCTTGTCTAGTTCATTTTGCCTCAGCCCTTGTCTAGTTCTGCCCAGGACCTAGCCATTCACTTGGTCTTGCCGGAAAAACAAGGATGCCGCAGATCTCCTGCTGGGAAGGAAGCTTCTTTGGAGTAAAATTGGTAGCATTAAGCCATATAGCCAAGGTGCCTGTGAACAGATGTCTTCAACCTTGTGTTTCATGTACCATGCCTGAAGAACCAGACAATAGGACACCTCTCATTTCAGAATGGTCTACAGTTCCCAGGACCTTGTGTGGAAGTCTTGTTCCAGTGTTCCTGTGAAGGTGCTATCATCAGTCTCTCAAGACTCTCCCTGGACCAAAGAAAGGAGGCCTTTGAGGAAGGGGTACTGTCACAGCTCTGTCATGCTTTCCCCAATGCATCCCATCTCACATTTTTTGCTTTAGTGGGTCCTGCACTGTTCCTGCTGCAGCTGCATTCTGGCAGACACCGATCCTCTTAGGGCATGCACACGCCAAAGATCTGTGGTTTATTTCCGGCAGCGGAGACACTGGAAAACCCAACGGCGGGGGGGGGGGGGGGGGTGTCACTTCCTGCCTCAAGGTCCATACCAGCATTTCCTCAGGGCCTTTGCAAGAGGTCTTCTTCTGCCTTGCTTTACCTTGCCTTTTCTTGATCCAGTTCCTGTCTTACACTTGTCCTGTTCACCTTGTCTTGCTTAGTCTTGTCTGCCTCAGGCTCTGCCTTGGTTCCAGCCTTGCCTCAGCCTCCAGTCTTGCCTCAGTCCTGCCTAGTTATTGCATTGCTACTGTTCTTGCCTTGAATCACCTATTACTACTACTATTTAACATTTCTAAAGCGCTACTAGGGTTACGCAGCGCTGTACAATTTAACATAAAGGACAGTCCCTGCTCAAAGAGCTTACAATCTAAAGGACAAGTGAACAGTCAGTACGATAGGGGTAGACAAATTGGGGCATTCTGGATTTCCTGAGAGGTGAGAGTTAGGTGCCGAAGGCAGCATTGAAGAGGTGGGCTTTGAGCAAAGACTTGAAGATGGGCAGGGAGGGGGCTTGGCGTAAGGCCTCAGTCCTGCCTAGTTCTTGCATTGCTACTGTTCTTGCCTTGAATCACCTTGCCTTGATTCTGGTCTTGTGCCAGCCTGGAGGTCTTGTTTGCCACAGTCAGGGTCTGGCCAGCTGAGGGGGTGGGGGTGGGGATATGATTGAGGTCTACAAAATCCTGAGTGGTGTGGAGCGGGTGGAGGTGAATCAATTTTTCACTCATTCAAAAAGTACAAAGATCAGGGGACACTCAATGAAATTGCATGGAAATACTTTTAAAACAAATAGAGGAAATATTTTTTCACTCAAAGAATTGTTAAGCTCTGGAACTCAAAACCAAGGGACACAAGATGAAGCTAGAATATGGTAGATTTAAAACAAATAGAATGTTTTTCTTTACTCAGCGTGTAGTTAGACTCTGGAACTCGTTGCCGGAAAATGTAGTGACAACAGCTGGCCTTACAGAATTTAAAGGGGGTTTGGACAGATTCCGGAGGGAAAAGTCAATTGAACATTATTAAGGATTACGTTTTTTTTTTTTTTTTGGGGGGGGGGGGGGGTTGCCGGGTTCTTGAAGCCTGGATTGGCTGCTGTCGGAGACAAGATGCTGGGCTTGATGGACCCTTGGTCTTTTCCCGGTATGGCGGTGCTTATGTAATGTGATAACGGCACAGTTAGTGTATCTGGTTTAAAAAAAAAGGTTTGGACAAGTTCCTGAAGGAAAAGTCCATAGTCTGTTTTTGGGATGGACATGGGGTCCATGGGCTACTAATTGGGTTTCTGCCAGGTACTTGTGACCTGAATTGGTCACTGCTGGAAGCAGGATACTGGGCTAGATGGACCATTGGTCTGACCCAGTATGGTTATTCTTATGACCAGGTGCTCATAGTGGCCATCTTTTGTTTTTAAAGGCTGTCTTCCATTCATCTCCCTGATGCATATAAACAGGGCCGTGCCAACACGGTAAGTGGGGTAAGTGCCGCAGGAGGGCGCCTGCCTTCAAGGGTGCCGTCGAGTTGTATTAAAAAAAAAAACTTACCGCCTTGGCGAACTGGTGGGCGGGGCGCCAGTAGTAAAAGCAACAAGCAGGCACGCTTTTCTCGGTCCACTTCCCTGCCCTCTCAGCGTCCCGCCCGCCCAAAAGGAAATGACATCAGAGAAAGGCGGGACACAGAGAGGGCAGGGAAGCGGACGGAGACGAGCGTCCTACTTGCTGCTTTTACAACCCCCGCTCGCTTGCCCGCCCTTTCGCCGCTGGACTGGAAGTGCTGGCTTGGAGAGGGCAAGGGAGAACTCAATAAAAACCTTACGGCGCCTTGGAGCCAGGCAGGACCGGGGGGGGGGGGGGGGCCCAACTGATAGTCTGCAGGGGGCACCAGAGATCCTAGGCACGGCCCTGCATATAAATCAGGTTATAGGCTCCCCTCAGGTCCAGCTTCATGAAGATGCAGGCTCCCTGAAGATGGCCAACAGCTCAGATATCAAAAGGAGTGGATATTTATTTTTTTACCATGATGGCATTCAGTCCATGTTAATCAATACAGTGACACAAAGTAGCATCTTTCTTCCTCACAGAGAAGAAGCTAGCCCCTGCCAGAGAGGTGAATGGAAGAATGAAGCCCCTCTAAGTTCTCTGTGATGGGTCATGGAAACAGAGAGCAGAAAAACCCTTCCCCAGGGTGGCATCTTACTCGGAAGGAGATCAATAGGACATTTGTATTCCTAGTGAGGAGGGAGCATCTCTGCATTCTTGTTAGACAATACATCAGCGTAGGCTACATAAGCCGGAGGCAGACCATCCAAGAGACACATATCCGTAATGGCTATGGAGATTATTGAGGATACAGTATCTAGGCAGCGGTGCTGACAAGGTTTACTCCAGGCAGTGAGCGCCCCATTGCCCCAGACTAGTATGAGATTGTGCTTTTGTACCCAGGGTATTCCTAAGATGATAGGTTTTACGATTGTCTGGAGAACATAAAAGACAGTAGTCTCCCAATTCATAGGCATAGGGGAGCAATATTCCAATATACCAAGGAGACTGCAATGGCCTTAAGAAGATCCTAGATAGGGGTTTTGTAGTATCGAACGAGGGTATCATCAATAAATTCCCTTCCACGTCGGAGTCAATGAAGGCCTCAGTGGTTGTCAGTTCATGGTTTGACTCTAGTGTATCTGGAACTAAAAATTGAGCGCAGGGAATCCAGACAGAAGAATCTAGCATTTTTTCCTCAGCCAGGGTTAGGCCCGACAGTTTCCCAAATTGTTAGAAAATTTAAGAACATAGTGTCCTCTCCCACCACAGTAGAGACATAAATTCAGAGTTTGGTGTCTCTGCTTTTCCTGTTCTGAGAGGGTTGAGTAATCCACTTGGTGGGTTCCTCAGAGTCCGAGGAAGAGAAGTCCTTAGTTGTAGGGTGCAGGGCAGGCTGGAAATTAGGCATAAGCCAAATCATCCAGAAAGAGGATTGTCGCTGCCGGGCCTGCTCTTGTAATCGGATGTCTACCTGGTTACAAAGATGGATGAGGTCGTCCTGTGCGGTAGGAAGATCCCATCCTGCCAGTTCATCTTTAATTTGGGGCACTAACCATTGCCAGAAGACCGCCACAAGGCTCTCATTATTCCAAGTTAGCTCCAAAGCCAAGGTGCAGAACTGGATGACTTAATTCCCAAGGGTTTACAACCCTTGTTTCAGCTTGAGGAACTCATAAGCTGCAGAGGAGCCTTTCCAGGCTCCTCCTCAAAGACCCTTTAGAAATTTCAATGAAGCTATTCGGATTCAGCACTGGGTCCAGATTAGAGAGGAACGTGCTAGGGCTTGGCCTGACCACAAGGATATAATATAAGCTGCACAGTCCCTATCTGAGATGAAGTCCCTTGCTTGAAGTTTGAAAATTATTAGACTTTGGTTGATAAAAGCTCTACAGGCCTTAGGACTCCCATCATATCTAGGAGGACCCACCAGCCTAATACCTGCAGCTAGGATACGGCCACCGGAGCTGAACTGGTTGTCGATACTGGAGAGACCGAGGCCTGTGGCACCACTGACATTTGGAGGTGGCCCATGAGGTGGTCAGGTTCCAGACAGAACCACAGAGTTGATAGAGCTGAAGAGCCAGTTGATGAAGCAGCTGCAAGGTGGGTGACTCGTCCGAGCTCATGGCCTTTGCCGTCTGTCACAGATCAGGGTATATATAATGCTTCTTATATGCAGCAATTAGACCAAAGATGGACAATCTATGGCCTGCAAGCCAGAATCAGCCTGATGCAATTCAACATTTGACCTCACACCAAGCAGCCAGAAGACAATTTGCAGCAGCCCATGAAGCCTGCAATCCCTCAAACTGCACCACCACCACCTTCCCACAGCCCTGATTCAGGAACATGATCCTCTGATGCCCCCAGGGCAAAATAATTTGCCCACCCCAGAGTTAGGAAATGGCGCTTTACTGATCGTTTGAAGTTCAGTTAAATATATTGGCGCCAGTAAATGAGCAAGAAAACGTTCTACATGGACAAGCAAGGGATATGCCATCACTTGCCTGGGTAATGTTTATGGCAGCTTCTGCATCACTCTTTTGTCTTCAGAGAGCCCCCATTTCATGTGTACAGTCTCGCTGTGAAAGTAAGACTTCTGTTTACCAAACAAGCTGAAGAAAGATTAAGGAGGCTAGGGCTGTTCAGCTTGGAGAAGAGACGGCTGAGGGGAGACATGATAGAGGTATATAAATAATGAGTGGAGTGGAACAGGTGGATGTGAAGCATCTGTTCACGCTTTCCAAAAAATACTAGGACTAGGGAGGCATGCGATGAAACTACAGTGTAGTAAATTTAAAACAAATCGGAGAAAAGTTTTCTTCACCCAAGTATAATTAAACTCTGGAATTCGTTCCGGAGAGAAGTGGTGAAGGCGGTTAGCTTAGCAGAGTTTAAAAAGGGGGTTGGACGGTTCCTAAAGGACAAGTCCATAAACCGCTACTAAATGGACTTGGGAAAAATCCACAATTCCGGGAATAACATGTATAGAATGTTTGTAACGTTTGGGAAGCTTGCCAGGTGCCCTTGGCCTGGATTGGCCGCTGTCGTGGACAGGATGCTGGGCTTGATGGACCCTTGGTCTTTTCCCAGTATGGCATTACTTATGTACTTATGACTACAGTTGGGATGACACGTGCCTGTCCAACCCAAAGGTGTTAGGCAGGCTCTGACTGATGGCAGGGCAAGTCATTGCCCTGCTAAGAAAAGGCTAGCAAGTGGCTCTGAGAAGATCCCTTGGGGGCAGGCCTGAGAGGATCAGGACCTGGGAGTGGCTTTGAGAAAGAGCCCATGGTGCTGGTTTGACCAAGTTGGAGCCAGGGCAGCAAGGACCCTAGGAACTGGGATCGAAGGCCAAATAGCCTGGAGCAAAGCTGGAACAAAGTCATACACAAGTCGGAATAGACTAGAGAAATGGCTGGCTGCAACACACACTGGGTACCATTAGAAGAACTGTTGCAAAGGCAAGAAGAGAGTAGGCAACCTTCCTAAATACCCAAAGACAGGAAGAGTAACCTCCTCTCATGGCACGGAACTCTCCACTACTGCCCCTTTAAAGAGCTGCTCATCAGTCCGCATCTACACCTATGAAATTCAGCACTGACTGGCACTGAGAAGGCAGCATGCGAGTAGGCTACCTGGCCAGAGGAGCATCACAGGATGCAGACACAGCTGCGCAGGTGGCCTGCCTCAACAGCACACTGCTGAAGATCCTGAAAACACTATGGGGCCTGACCTCCAGGGTCTGGAGTAAGACGACGGGGCTCAGGGCAATGAAGAGGATAGAAAGGTAAGTGGTGGAGTGCCTCAGGGATCAGTACTGGGGCCAATTCTATTTAACATATTTGTGAACAACATTGCTGAAGGGTTAGAAGTAAACGTTTGCCTTTTGTGGATGACATCAAGATTTGTAACAGACTGGACTCCCCAGAGGGAATGAACAACATGAGAAGGGATCTACAAAAATTAGAATGGTCAAATTTTTGGCACTTAGAATTTAAAGCAAAGAAGTGTAAAGTGATTGCACTTGGAATGTAGAAATCCAAAAGGACAGTATGTGCTAGGGGGTGAGAGACTGACATGCACAGATCAGGAGAGAAACTTTGGGGTGATAGTGTCTGAGGATCTGAAGGTTGCAAAACAATGTAACAAGGGAGTGGCTGTTGCCCAACGAATGTTAGGCTGTATATAGAGAAAGGTGTAACCATCAGAAGAAAGGAGGTGTTGATACTCCCTGAACAAGTCATTGATGAGGCCCCACTTGGAGTATTGTGTCCAGTTTTGGAGACCATATCTCTTCAAGGACATAAAAGAGTTGAGGTCATATGAAGCAGATACTTAAGTATTTGAAAGGTATTAATATTGAACAAAATTCTTCCTGAGATGTAGAGGAGTAGAACTAGAGGACATGGATTGACATTGCAGGGAGGCAGACTTAAGAATAATGTCAGGAAATACTTTTTCACAGAGAGGGTAGTGGACGCCTGGAACGCCCTTCCAGGAGAGATGGTAGAGTCAAAAACGGTGAGTGAATTCAAAAATGCATGGGATAGACAAGGGGATGCCTACTAGAAAGGAGGATGGAAACACAATATGCTGTTATGGTGTTATCTTGGGCAGAGTAATGGGAACTGAGGCCAATGCCAGACAGACTTCTATGGTTCGTGTCCCACAAATGCAAAGACTGAAAGAAGATTAGCCAAATCCAACATGGGGGAACTGAGGTCAATGATGGATAGACTTTACAGACTGTGTCCCGCAAATGGCAAAAGACTGAAAGAAGATTTGGCATCTCCAGCATTGGGAGACCAAAGCCAATGCCAGAAAGGCTTCTACAGTCTGTATCCTGCAAATGGCAAAAGGCAAGTGTAGCTCTGGCAGCTCCAGTGTTGTAGATCACTTTATTGTCATACGCTGCAAGGAAGGTGCTGTACAGCTCAGGGGGGAGGGGAAGACATCTTATTGTTTATCATTTATTTGTTTACTATACCGTCACTTATCGCATAGCAAGCCAGAACGGTTTACACATTAAAAAATGTACAATAACATGCAACATAGTTTAAGCTAGGAAATCCATTATATGATAGAACAGCACAAACAGAACTTCCATACTGAAGATAACAAAGACAATCATTACATCAGTCATACACAAAGTCTTCCTCTGTACATTTTTGCTTCTTTTATTACATTGCATACCTTAATATATGTTGTTTTCTTAAATAATAACAATAATAATATTATTAGTAGGAGCATCTTGTTTATTAAAGTTTTGTTTGTTTTATAGAAACATCATATTTGGTTTTGAACAAGGCCAAAAATATTTGCAAAGAATGCAAAAAAAACCATTGAGATCCGTGGTGGCACATCAGAAGACATATTAATAAGCACTTCTCTGTTTCGGGTAAGTCCAACTCAAAATGAGGTTGTCCTCAGCTGATCACCATTTGACCCATGGGGCTCTGTAACTGAAGAGCTCGGTTAAGCTTAAACATTATCTATTTGAACTGTGCAGGCCTCATGTGGTTCAAATAGATGATGTTTGACCTTTTCAGAGCTCCGTAGGGTCACGTGATGCGCCTGAGCTAAGAGGCAGCGTTCTCTCTGAGCTTCTCGGCCCTCTCCTCTTTCAAAAAGCTTTGAGATATCATCTTTTGTTACACAGCTGTGTTTGCGTAGAAATCCATAGTCCCCACGCTTATGGACAGATTTGTGCTGAAATCCGGGGCGGATATGGCTGCGAAAGGCACTAAAAAAGAAAATACAAAAACGTGTCTGGGAGGATGCGGGTGAAGCTGTGGCGATTTCGGAGGACCTAGTTGGCAAAATCTCAAGGGCAGTGAGTACCACGCTTGACACACGACTGGATGGTATTCAGGCCAGCGTGCAGGGATTGACTCAGGGCGGTAAACAGACTTTAATCTTAGAGTGTCTGAGCTGGAAGTGAGAGTCGGTGGCCGCGGAGGAACGCTTGGCAATGAGTGGCTGGAAGAGCTGACGAGCTTAAAGAAGGAAGTGGCAGGTTGCAATTTAAAGCTGGACGATTTGGAAAATCGATCCAGGCGGAACGATGTGAGACTAGTGGGTCTGCCGGAAACATTGGGTGAACGGGATTTGAAAGGTGTCCTGGAGCATTGGTTTTGCGGAGCTTATGGAGGCTGAGTCGGAGGTAGGAGCCAATACGATTGAGCGTGCACACCGTGTGGGCCGGCGAATGGAGGGAGCGACTAGGCCGCGAGTGGTGGTGGCGAGATTTCTGAATTTCGCACAGAAGGAGCAACTCATGAGGAAATGTCCTCCCACGCAGGACCTTAAAATTTCAAAAACGCCAAAATTCTGCTATTTCAAGACTATTCTATGGCAGTGGCTCAGCTAAGAAAAGGATATTCGGACATCTGTAAGAAACTGGTGGAGAAGCAAATTCCATTTACTTTGCAGTTCCCAGTGCGACTCCGGGTGGTCAAGGAAGGCAAAGCTCATATATTTGAGAACAGTGAAGCAGCGAAAAAGCAGATGCAGCAGTGGTTCCCAAACTGAACATTATCATTCTTTTCTGGGGGAAAGGTATCACGCTGCTGATTAAGAGCGGTTGAACATGCTGGAAGGCCAGCGGGATTGATCTTAAGTTGAAGGTTGAAAACTGTATGGTTTATTTTTGGGGGGTGGGAATGTTTGTTGGTTGGGGTATACAGGTTTTGGTGTGGGTCAATTGCATAAAGGAGGAAAGATATAGGGGATGAGTACAAGCTTGGGTATGGGATATTGGGTGGGAGGAGCAAAGTCTTTTTGTGTGCACAGACAAGGGAGAGAGGGCTGGGATGTGTCACGGAAATGGCCCTTGAGAGTAATGGAGGGGATCCGAGGGGTAGGGGGCAGTGGGATGGGGGAGCGGGAGGAGGGGGAAGGGGGGTGGAGGGAGGGATTGGAGGATGGGACCTGGGTTGGATGAACCAATGGGAGGTGAAAGTTGAGAGTGTGTTGGTATGTATGGGAGTTGAGTTGTGGAAGAGTTTGGAAGCTCACCATGGGGGAGGCTGGGCCCCAGGGTGGGGAGAAAAACACGATTATTGGAGAGTGTGTGTCAAGGTTTACTTTCCGCAAATGGGTCACATAAGGAATAATATGTGTATCATGGAATGTGTCGGGAGTAAATTCGCCGATTAAACGTGCTAAGATTTTACAGTCTTTGAATGCACACAATGTTGGTATTGCTGAACTGCAAGAAACCAAACTTAGTGATACAGAGCATCAAAAATTACAGCGTTCTTGGGTGGCTCAGTGCTATTGGGCGTCTGCTCCGAAAAGTAAGGCAGGTGTAGTAGCTATCTTAATAAACAAAAAGGTCCCCTTTGTGAAGCATAATATAAGATCACAGCGGATACAGCAGGGAGATATGTGATTGTGGAGGGGCGTTGCATCAATCCAGACTTACTTTGGTTTCTGTGAATGCGCCTAATACGTCTCAGCGGACATTCGTTAGGAAGCTAGTTGCTATACTGTCAGGGATTGTTGGACCCAAAGTCATCCTGGGGGATTTTAACACAATTCTAGATCCCATTATGGATACTACGGCCAGTGTGCAGAGGTCCAGACCTAAAACAACAGAGGGGCTGGGGGTTCTGCTAAAAGACTTGATTTGGTGGACTCTTGGAGAACGCTGCACCCTTTAGAGAGGGATTTCACGCATACCTCGAGGGTTCATGCAACGATATCTAGAATAGATTATATCTTTGTTTCCAGGGATATTTTCCACCAAGTACAGAAGGCCGAAATTGGGCCCATGGTGGTTTCAGATCATACACCTGTATATATCACTGCTGAACTGGGAGGTGTAGGAGGGGGAGTGAGGGGGAAGTGGAAGTTCCCAATGTATTTGTATATGGACAGGGCCTTTCGAAAGTACCTGAGCCAAAAATAGGAGGAGTACCTATATAATAACAGAGAACATGCTATGAATCCCACTTTATTGTGGGAAGCGGGGAAGGCAGTCATTAGAGGAGACATCATAGCTTTTGTCGCACAGAGAAAGAGACAACAGGCCAGTAGGATGGTGGAGTTGGAGAGGCGGATTAGAATGCTCAAGAGACGGCTGAATGACTGTCCCACAGTAGCGGGGAAACATGCTTTGGAGCGGGCTCAGGGAGCACTCAATAGTTTATTTCAGGAGCAAGCACAGAAGAACATTTTCTACCAAAGGTTTAGACTTTTTAAATATGGCAATAAGCCAGGTAAATTACTGGGAAATCTCACTAAGAGGTAGTCAGGTGTGTCTGTGATATCTGCTCTGTGTGACTCGGGGGGAAGGGTAGTGACAGATCAAAAAAAGCTGGAGCAGATTTTTGCCTAGTTTTATAGATCATTATATGAGGTGGAGGGGAGGGGTCAGCAGGATGTAATGGAGGTCTTCCTTCGGGAGTGTAAACTTCCACAAATAACAGAGGAAGAGAGGATAAGGTTAAATGAGCCTATTTCTGAGTCTGAGCCACAGAATGCTATTAAGAACCTTTTATTACATACTCCTGAGTGGGCAGGTCTTGAGGCTCCTTGGGGAGTATTTTGAAACAGCTGTGCAGGGAGGGCGATTTCCTGGAGGCGCAAACCAAGCCTTGATTACTGTTCTCCCCAAGCCAGGGAAGGATCTTTTGCAACCAGGATCCTACCGACCTATCTCTCTCATAAATGTTAACCTTAAATTGTTTGCGCGGGTTTTGGCTGAAAAGTTGTCGCGAGTGGTCCTGAAGTTGGTGGATGGCGATCAAGTGGGATTTGTGAAAGGCAGGCACGCTGGGGTAAATGTTCGCAAGTTGTTAGTGGGCCTCGAGAGGTGTGCGCAATTGAGTATCCCCGCGATGGCTATAAGCTTCGATTCTGAAAAGGCCTTTGACAGGGTGGAGTGGTCTTTTCTATTTACATTGTTAGGCTTCTGTGGAATCGAGGGGTATTTTTTGCAGGCCATTCACACTCTATATGCAAACCCTACAGACGCTGTCTTGGTTAATGGACTACAGTCAGAGTGTTTTCCGTTAGGGAGAGGTACATGGCAAGGGTGTCCCTTGTCGCCGTTGTTGTATATACTCTTTTGGAACCATTGTTGGTGAAGCTTAGGTCTGCCAGGCACATCCCGGGGATAGCAGTATCACAGAGGTGTGCGCCCTTAACGTGTATGGCTTTTGCTGACGATATTATGTTAGTGGTGACAGAGCCTGACAAGACGTGGAAACAGGTACTGCAGCTCTTTGGTGAGTTTGGGCTTATGTCTGGACTTAAACTCAATGTATCTAAGTCTGAAGCGTTGCCCATAAATGTGAGGATTGAAGATTTGGGGACGGAGTTTCCGCTGAAGGTGGCAGGGGTGTCCCTGAAGTATTTGGGTGCGTACATAGCTGCAGATACCAGTAAATTGTATGAGTTAAATGTGTACCCGTTATTGAGGAGAACGGAGGAGTGTCTGCTTATGTGGATGGGATTGCCTCTGGGCCTAGCAGGCAGAATTTTCTTGTATAATATGATCTTAGTGCCTTGGTGGCTATATGTGCTACAGATATTACCCATCTGGTTGAGAGATACAGACTTGATGAAACTCAATAGGGTCTTGAGTGCCTTTCTGTGTAAGGGAAAGAGGGCCAGGATCTCGTTGTCTACTCTTATGAATCCTAGGTCTAAAGGAGGGATGGGGCTTCTGGACCTGAGACAATACAATCTGAGTTGCGGCATGAGGCATGTTCGGGACTGGCTTCTTGGTGCATCAGGATTTATGCCTTACGAGGTAGAGGCTAGCTGTATGTATTCTATGTCAGCATCTTATTTATTGCATGCTGGGGCAGCACAACTGATAGATGCGACTAAGAAACATGTGGTTTGGATGTATATGAGGACAGTGTGGAGGGCCCTATGCAAAGTGTTTAGGGGGGATTGCGTGGAGTGTCACTGTTTCTTCCACTGGTGGGCAATTTGGATTTTCTACCGGGGGTGGGGAGAAGTGGATTCACATGGAAAGAAGGGGAGGAGGCCATTCGGTGGGTAGGGGACATATTGGATGAGGAAGGAAAAATGTTATCTATGTCGATTTTGTGTGAGAGATATGATTGGGGAGGATCTGATATTCTTATGTATTTACAAGTACGACACTATGTCTCTTCATTACCTCGAGCTCAGCTTGGAGCAGTTTTTGCTCAAGGGTAACGGAGAGTTTGAGGTTGGGGGATACTAATCATCCTAGGTTATCTAATTACATACGGGTGCTCTATGATGTAAGACCGGCGTTCTCCTTGCAGGGTGCTGCAGAAGCCTGGTCGGCAGATTTAAAGAGTAATGTGGAGGTGGGGGTGCTCCAGGTGTTCCTTGCCAACATTGCACGAACCTCTATTAATGAGCAACACAGGGAGCAGGAGTACAAATTTCTTCTTAGAATGCATATTGCTCCCTGGAGAGCATTCCGAACTGGATTCGCAGACTCAGGGAGATGTCTTAAATGTGGTGACGATAATGCTTTGTTGGGACATATGTACTGGACCTGTGATCAGACTCGGCTGTTTTGGGAAGGGGTTAGGAGGGTACTTTCAAATTGTCTGAAGAGGCAGGTTCAGAGTCACCCGGTGGGGTTTTTGTTCTATGACAAGAGCTTGTTACAGGCGGAATCTGTGGCACAGCATTTGTTTTTGGCAAAAGCTCTCTTGTTAGCGAAAAAAGTAATACTTGTACATTGGCGCATGCACAGAGCTCCCCAACTCAAAATGTGGAAATGTTCCTGTTTGAACTGGCACTATTTGAGAGGCAAGGGCTGGCTAGGAGGACTGAAACACAGTGGGAATGCTTCCAGAGCATTTGGGAACCTTATTGGCTACATCTTCCACATAGAGAGCGTAGTTTGCTTCTTAATGCTTGAGGTGCTATGAGCATGTTATATGACCAGATAATGCTATTTGGGGTTGGTATTCTGGTTTGTGATTAGGGTATAAGGAGGAGGGAAGGAGTCAGGTGGTTTGTTCGCAGGGTCCCATCATGGGGGTGGGAGGGGGGGAGAGGGAGATAAAAGAAAAATGGCTGCTGGAGCTCTTCAGTGGGTGGTTTGATCGCATCTGTTGCTAAATATTTAAATCTGTTCTGTTTTGATATGGTACCACATGTTATATGATATGTTGTGGATGAATTTCTTATCTGCTGAATGTTGAAGCAGTTGTTTTTTTCTTCAAATATTGTTACCATTGATGAGAACTCCAATAAAGATGTTACGGAACTGGTAGTGAGCACTTGTGCCTCGACAGAGCACGGTGAAAAAGGAGGCCGCACTAAGTCAGGCAGCCAGACAACCCCTAGCTTCACCTGGGGACGACCACTGTTCCCCAGGAGTTGAGCTCCCAGGTGCGGGTGGCCACCAGGACTTCAGGATATGAGCGGGGTTGGATGGCCGCTAGCCAAGCGAGGCAGCAAGTCCAAACTGAGAATCAGGGCAGCCAGCAAAGCGGAAAATATCAGGTCCAAACCAGAAGTCAGGGCAGGCAGCAAAGCAGAAAATATCAGGTCCAATCCAGAAGTCAGGGCAGGCAGCAAAGCAGAGAAAGTCAGGTCCAAACCAGAAGCCAGGGCAGGCAGCAAAGCAGAGAATATCAGTTCCAATCCAGAAGTCAGGGCAGGCAGCAAAGCAGAGAATGTCAGGTCCAATCCAGAAGTCAGGGCAGGCAGCAAAGCAGGGAATGTCAGGTCCAATCCAGAAGTCAAAGCCAAGTCGGGAGAAGACAGCAGAATGCTCAGAACACACACCAGACCTCTACAACGATAGAAGCCAAAGCAAACTGATGACCGTGTTCAGTTCATAAATAGGCCTCTAATCAGGAGATCCCTGCCACAGCTGACGGGCAAGGAACCTCATTGCGCACGCCCATAGGAATAAGCCTCTCAAGATGGCTGCCCCTCAGGAACTGATCAAATGCACCTCTCAAGATGGCCGCTCCTCAACTGAACCTTCCAAGATGGCCACCGCCAGGGACAGCCAGGTAGGAGTGTAACAGAATGTAACCAGGAGCAGCCAGGTAGGAGTGTAACAGAGTGTAACAGCTATATAGAGAGAGGTGTGACCAGCAGAAGAAAAGAGGTTTTAATGCCCCTGTATAAGTCGTTGGTGAGGCCCTACCTGGAGTATTGCGTTCAGTTTTGGAGGCCATATCTTACTAAGGATGTAAAAAGTATGGAAGCAGTGCAAAGAAAAGCTATGAGAATGGTATGGGATTTGCGTTACAAGACGTATGAGGAGAGACTTGTTGACCTAAACGTGTATACCCTGGAGGAAAGGAGAAACAGGGGTGATATGATGCAGACGTTCAAATATTTGAAAGGTATTAATCCGCAGGCGAATCTTTTCCGGAGATGGGAAGGTGGCAGAACTAGAGGACATGAAATGAGATTGAAGGGGGACAGACTCAAGAAAAATGTCAGGAAGTATTTTTTCACGGAGATAGTGGTGGATACTTGGAATGCTCTCCCGCAGGAGGTGGTGGCCATGAAAATGGTAACGGAATTCAAACATGCATGGGATAAACATAGAGGAATCCTGTTCAGAAGGAATGGATCCTCAGAAGCTTAGCCGAGATTAGGTGGCAGAGCTGGTGGGGGAGGTGGGGCTGGTGGTTGGGAGGTGGGGCTAGTGCTGAGCAAGACTTCTACGGTCTGTGCCCTGAAAATGGCAGATACAAATCAAGGAAAGGTATACAGAAAAAGTAGCACATTTGAGTTTATCTTGTTGGGCAGACTGGATGGACCGTGCAGGTCTTTTTCTGCCATCATCTACTATGTTACTATGATCTGAGGCGCAGACTGGCCGCCAGAAAACTGTGCCATTATTTTATTTTCTATATTTGTTTTATTTCTATTTGTTAATTTGTAAAGTGGTGAAATTTACATCTGCTATCTTTATATTTTGCACAGTACTAGGGGACATTTTCTGTTTCTGTGGTGTTGCATTGTATGCAGAATCTCAGTTTAATTTTTGTCTAAAATAGAAAGTTTATGGTTACTTATTCTATAGTGGATTAGGGTGTATCTGTGAAAAAGACATGGCTATCAGTTGGCATTGACTGTGCAGGATCGACGATCTTCGTTTTACAATAGGTGAATTGATGTTCTAGTGCTGACTGCAGTGTTTAAGATGCTTCCTTTTCCTAGGTATACCCTTGTGTGACTTGTAGAAATTACTGCTTATGGTATGGTAGAATTGCTCTATAAGTCCTGAGTGTTTTGTATTCTCGGTATGCCTAGTACTGGATTTTGGAGGGGGGTATTAAAAAATGACTGGCCCCAGATGTCAATTACCTTAGGTACACCACTGGATGGAAAAAAGAAGAGGTGCCAAGACAGAGCCCTGAGGTACACCAACTGATAGTGGGATAGAAGTGGAAGAGGATCCACCAGAATGTACACTAAAAGTGCGATGGGAGAGATAAGAAGAAAACCAGGAAAGAACAGAGTTCTGAAATCTAAGTGAGGACTGTATATCAAGGAGTAGGCGGTGATCAAAAGTGTCAAAAGCAGCAGATAGATTGAGAAGGATAGAGACCTGTGGATCTGGCCAGGAACATGTCATTAGAGACTTTAGCAAGGGCTGTCTCAGTTGAATGAAGAGGGCGAAAGCCAGATTGAAGTACATCAAGAATAGCTTGAGATGAAAGAAAGTCAAGACAATGGCGGTGAACGGCACATTCCAGTATCTTGGATAGTAAATGGCAGGAGGGAGATGGGGCAATAGTTGGAAAGGCAGGTTGGGTCCAATGAAGGTTTTTTGAGGAATGGTATAACTATGGCATGTGTGAAGGCATCAGGAACAGTTGCAGTGGAAATTGAAAGATTGAGGAAATGACAGACAGAAGGGATGACAGTAGGAGAGATAGTGCTAAGTAGATGGGTGGGAATAGGGTCAGAGGAATAGGTAGTCAGTTTGGAGGAGGAAAGGAAATATGCAGTTTCCTCTTCAGTGATTTCAGACTTCAGACATGGAGGCAGAGGTTGTAGGAGGGTTGAGAGAAAGAATTGAGGGAAGGCAAGGTAGAGCCTGCCTGTCCGACATTGCTGCCTAGATGTCTCACTGCCATCTGAAACTAAACATGACCAAGACTGAGCTTCTTATCTTTCCCCCTAAACCAACCTCTCCTCTTCCTCCATTCTCTGTCTCTGTGGATAACATTCTTAGTAGACTGGCCATATAGACATCTCATCAGAGTAGTGGGGCACACTAGGGGTGCTGCAGTGGACTTCACATATAATATCCCATGAGCACATCTCACTGTTACCCCCTTATATTGTATGGTAAGCCCTCTAAAACCCACCAAAAATGTACTGTACCCAATAGCCCTTATGCCTGCAGGTGTCACCTATTTGTGGGTACAGCAGGTTTTTGGTGGGTTTTGGAAGGCTTACACTTTCCATCACAAGGGTAACACTTTGAGTGGGATTTGGGCCTGGGTCCCCTTTCTCTACAGTGCAGTGCACCAACCAATAGGGTACTCCAGGGACCTGTTTGCTGCTGTAGTAGGCACAATTACCTGGATAACCCCCTCCCCCCCCCCCGATGGAATCCAGATGTCAGAGCTGAATATTCAGATATAATGATGAGTCATAATTATCTGGATAATGGCGATATTCAGCACTGTTACCTGGATAACCTCCCCCTGGTGCTATCCGGATATCAATGAAGAGTATTCCAGCATAAAGAGCTGAGTCATAATTATCTGGATAATGGTGATATTCAGCACTGTTTCAGGTTTATTAAAATTTTGATATACACCACCATTGTGCAAAGGACTTTCAGAGTGGTTTACATTTTAAAATTCAATACAATAATGAATTAAAAAAAAAAGTAAATGAAGGAAGGGGAGAGAAGAAAGGAACTCCAGTCAATAAAGGACAGTAAAGGGGGGGAGTTAGGTATTAGAGAATCGTAATGCTGAGGTATACAGGGCCCTTTGGGCAGGATCTAGGTTTCCATTATGAATTCTTAAAGCAATCAATAATTGGGATTGTAGGAATCTTGGAAAAGTATAAGGTTTTAAGGCAGAATGAAAATGTTTATAAGAGCTTATTAGTCATAATTGAGGGGGGAAAGCATTCCAAAGAGCTGGGCCAATGACACTGAATGCTTTAGAGTAGATAACAGCTCCCTCTCCTAGTGTTTTCGGGATACCAGTGCTGAATATTCAGGCATAACGAGCAGAGTCATAATTATCTGGATAATGGTGACATTCAGCACTGTTACTTTTTTTTTTTTTTTTACTTATTTTTTTTTATATGGCTGTTAAAATTCCATAAGAATAAAACCTTGAACTTACGATTTGCCTTACTTTTTTTTTTTTTTTAGAAAGAGGAACAATCTTCACATCTGGCTGAGTAAGTACTCCACTGAGTATACTGACCATTTAACCCTAATCTCTATTTTCTATCTTTTAACCAGTTTTTAATTCACAGTAGAACTCTACCTCCTATCTCTATCAGATAACTATGATTCAGATTATTTTTTCCAATGTACATCAATTTGCATTTTTCCACATTAAATTTCATCTGCCATTTTAATACCCAGTCTTCCAATTTCCTGAGGTCTCCCTGCAATTTTTCATAGTCAGCATGTGTTTTAACAACTAGGAATAATTTTAGGTCATCTGCAAATTTAATTACCTCATTCATCGTTCCAATTTACAGATCCCTGTGGCACTCCTCTATTCACCCTTCTCCACGGAGAAAAATGGGCATTTAACCCCACCCTCTGGTTTCTGTTCAATAACCAATTCCTCCACAACAGAACATTGCCTCCTATCTCATGACTCTTATTTTTTCAGGAGTTTCTCATGAAGAACTTTGTGAAAAGCTTTCTGAAAATCTAGATACACTACATCAATCAGCTTACTTTTATCAACATATTTATTCACTCCTTTAAAGAAATGAAGCAAGACTTCACTTGGCTGAATCCATGTTGGCTCTGTCCCATTAATACATGTTTATCTATGTGTTCCATAATTTTATTCTTTATAATAGTTTCCACTATTTTGCCAGGCACAGATGTCTCTAATTTCTCAGATGACCCCTGGAACCCTTTTTTAAAAATTGGTGTTACATTGGGCACCCTCCAATCTTTAGGTGTTATGGACAATTCTAATGACTGCTTACAGATCTCTAATAGCAGATCAGCAATTTCATGTTTGAGTTCTTTCAGTTAGGGTGCATGCCATCCAGTCCAGGTGATTTACTACTCTTTCATTTGTTGATTTGGCTCAGTACATCCTCCAGGTTCAATGAGATTTCTTTAAGTTCCATTGCTCAACCACCAATAAAACATCCAGAATGAGAAGATTCAGAGGCAGATTTTTTTAGGGGCCTTTTACTAAGCCGCATAAGCATCTACATGTGCGCTCAACATGCGTCAAAATGGAGTCACCACCCAGCTACTGTGTGGCTCTTAAGGTAATTTCATTTTTGGCCCGCGTCCGATACACGCATCTGAAAAATAATTTTTATTTTTGGACACATGTATTGGGCGTGTTGCAAGTGGCATTTGACGCGTGTAGGTTATTACCGCTCGGTTACTGCATGAGACTTTACTGCTAAGTCAATGGCTGGTGGTAAGGTCTCAGACCTAAAATGGATGCGTGGCAATTTTCATTTTGTCACACATCCATTTTCAGAGAAAAATTTTAAGAGGCACTCTTACAGGTGTGCTGAAAAATGATTCTGTGCACGCCCAAAACACGCATCTACACTACCACAGGCCATTTTTCAGCACGCCTTTGTAAAACATTTGGACATTTTACAGCCATAATGGAACAAAACAAAAACGCCCAGGACTAAAACCAAGAAGTTTTGGTCTAGACCTGTTTTCAGAACAAATAAGGAATAAAAAGGTGCCCTAAATGACCAGATGACCACTGGAGGGAATCAGGGGAGACCCCCCCAATACCCCCCAATGTCACTGACCCCCCTCCCTTCCCCCCCCCCAAAATGTGAATAAAAATATGACTTACCTGCCTCTATGACAGCTGCAGATGTTAAAGTAAGGTCTGTTAGAGCAACATGCAGGTCTCTGGATTAGTGTAGTGGTCAGTGCAGTACACAGTGGGGGACCCAGGTCCCTATCTCCCTCTATCTGTCACACTTGTGGTGGAAACTGTGACCCCTTCCAAGGTTTCGGGGGACAAGATAAGGGAGCAAAGGTGAAATGTGTACCTGGGATCATTTTTATGAAGCGCACAGAAGTGCCCTCCAGAGTGCCCCATTGCTCTCCTGGGATGTCTAGGGGACCAGTTTACTAAAAATATTGGCTCCTTCTACATCCCAATGGCATGAATCTCTACATTTTGCATTCATTCTTTTTTTTTTTTCAAAAATGGACCAAAAAAATGAAACATCCAAAGCACAAAACCTTGTTCGAAACAGTATTAAAAAAAAAAAAAAAAGATATACATTTTTCTTTTTTGAAAATGTCCTTCTTTCTTATTTGGATTTTGGACATTTTGTGCAAAATGTCCAAAATTGGACTTAGATGTCATATTGAAAATGCCCCTCCATGTTGAATGTGGCAAGGGTTTGGTGTTCTTCTATATAATATATTTCAGGTTCATGCAGAATATAAAAGCATAAATAAATAATATTATATCCATTATAGAAGAACGGGTATCTTATGTGATTTATTTAATGTTTACTTCTCAGCAACTATAAAATTGTTAAAGCCAATCACTTACAGATGAATATATTCCATAATGACAAACCCCCTCTTGTTCTCTTAATTGGAATAATTGACTGTAAATTAAGTGGTGTACAGACAAGTCCTAAACTAGTTACTATTCTTTTCAGGCAAAGAGGAAGAATCAGGAATAGGTAAATATAATTTTTTAATTACCGGGAAAGTTTTTTTTTTTTAAAACTGTGAGATTACTACTAGGGGTTATCACTGGCATTTTGGAACTCCAAGCTAGAAGGGGGAAGGAGCCTAGGGGCACTGCTCTCACCCTAGCCCACTAGATGCTAGGAGAGGGGGTTAGAGGCTTGGGAAACAGAGTGGGGGATAGGATCGGGGAGCTAAGCAGATCAGAATTGGGGAGCGTGCAGCAACAGGTACCTACAGATCTAAGCGTCGAAAGAAAGAACAGCCTTCTGTGCAGTTCTATCTGGCCACATAGCTGTGCAGGCACCAACCCAAAATATGGCTGGTGCCAGCTACTCTCCGACTCTGCCCTCCAGACTGCCCATATTTGGCTTGTACAATCTGAGCTGATGATATTCAGTAATACTGCCTGGTTAGGTGCTGTAGAATATCAGCACCAGCCTGCCCAGTGGAATTTAAGTGAGTTCAGACTACATTGGCATTCATGTTTATCCACTCCTATCCTAGCTAATACCGTGTTTCCCCGAATATAAGACACTGTCTTATATTAATTTTTCCTCCCCAAGACCCGCTAGGTCTTATTTTCAGGGGAGGTCTTATTTTTTTTCGGGGAAACATCGGGGTCGCCACCCCCACCCAAGGTCGCCCCCCCAACCGAGGTCGCCGGGCCCCCCCTCCACCTGCCCTCCGTCGCTCCCAACCTGAAATGCCTCCTTTCACCTTCCTTCGCAAGTTCGGAGCAAGCAGCAGCAGGGCAGACCTCTCCTTCCTTCTGTGCCTCGCCTTCGCCTGACGTTACGTTACGTCAGGTGAGGGCGGAACACGGAAGGAAGGAGTGGCCTGCCCTGCTGCTGCTTGCTCCGAACTTGCGAAGGAAGGTGAAAGGAGGCGTTTCAGGTACTGGTAGTTCCGGGAGCGATGGAGGGGGGGGGGGGGCGGCGACCTCGGGGGCGGCAGCAGCCTTTGTCCGGCTCTCGGCGGCACTGCTTCAGGTAGGTCTTACTTTCGGGGGAGGCCTTATAATACAAATTTGTAGCAAAACTCCGGTAGGCCTTATTTTCGGAGTAGGTGTTATTTTCGGGGAAACACGGTATTTAACCATTTCTCTAACCTCATATGCACCTTTCTTTAAATTAGTCACCTTATTTTCTAACTCCTCTTACTCTCCTACCTATCTATATGTTAACCATCTCTCTGACTTCATGTGCAACTTTCTTTAAATTAGTCACCTTACTTTCTAACTCCTTGTACTCTCTTACCTCTTACCTATCTATCTAAATCTATTTTACCTAAAAAGCTTGAAATAATGTTTGTAATCTGTTTTATTACATACAGATTAAGAAATATCTGGAAGGCATTGTGTTCATGTGTAAAGTGTTCTACATGCTAATTTAAGGTAAGATTTTAACTTAGAGCAGTAAAAAAAGTTTAATGGAAACTTTAAAAAATCCTATATAATAAAAAGCACCTCCAACGTTCTGAAGCTGACTCCGTGGCAGTGAAAGTTTGAAGGGTTTGTGCTGCCTCTAAAGCTGTATCCATCTCCTGAATTGACGTCACGTACTTCCGGGTTTGTCACAAACAGCACCGACCAACCACAGGATAGCAGCACGAGGCACAACAACGTCTATAGCCTTCCCTTCGAGTTCGTTCCCTCAGGGTCCTGCCCTCGCGGAAAGAGGAAAATTACGTCAGCAGGTGGGACTCAGAGGGAACGAAGTCGAAGGGAAGACTACAGATGGGCAGGGCTTTCAAAGACGCGGCCGCTTCGACAGAGGTAAACAGAGGAACGAGGAGAATCGATGGGTGGCTGGAGGGGGGCCAGGGGAGACAGGAGAATCGCTGGGTGGCTGGAGAGGGGCATAGGAGATAGGACAATTGCTTGGTGGCTGGGGGGGCAGGGGAGAGAGGAGAATCGCTGGGTGGCTGGAGGGGGGCAGGGGACAGAAGAGACAGGAGAATCGCTGGGTGGCTGGAGGGGGGCATGGGACAGAGGAGACACACTCGCACCCAGCGGTCTCACTCTCTCTCTGTCACACACACACTCTCTCTCAAACATACACACTCCGAGAAAAACCTTGCTAGCGCCTGTTTCATTTGTGTCAGAAACTGGCCTGTTTTACTAGTAATAAAGAAAATGTGCTAAAGATATTCAAGAACATTTTTCTTTTCGTCCCACCAGACCAGTCCAGAACCTGCCATCTATTGGGATGGGAGCTGATGTCAAACAATACTTGAGACCCGTCTCAGTGCCTTTGCATCTAGGGTTCCTGGATCGCTCATGCTCATGCTCCCAGATACCTTCTGTGTATTTGCGAAGACTTTTGCCTGGTATCTGTTGCCTGTTCTGGGCAGTGACTTGTCAATGTCACAACATGGGAGGCGCTATAGGACACATTACCTGGGTTGGAGTTGGAGCTCTTCTCTACCCCCAGGGGTCACGGTCAGTGGGGTCTGCCCTAACTCTGCGGTGCACTAGGCTTGTGACTTTGCCGCTCCTTCCTGTACGGTGCCTGAATCTTTCCTGTGTTGCGCATCGAGGCACACACTTCCGGGGTTCCTCACTCATGGATGATTTCGGCAGTGATCTCAGATGCTCTCCTCCTTAAGTTGGGGATTTCTTTGTGGTTTGGTGCCTCAGCTACTTACTTTCTGGAGCGCTTCGTTCTGTCTGCTGTATCGCCTTGCTACCTGTCTCTGACCTCCGTCGTATACTGACCTTGCCTTTGCCTCCTGCCTGTCTCTGAGCACTGTTGAATACTGACGTTGCCTTTGCCTGTTGCCTGCCTCCAACTACTGCTGGATATAAGAATATAAGAATAGGCAACTGTGTCAGACAAATGGTCCACCTAGCCCAGTATTCTGCTTCCAGCAGTGGCCAATGCAGGTTATACAAGTACCTGGCAGAAACCCAAATAACAGCAACATTCCATGCTACCAAACCCAGGGAAAACAGTGGCTTCCTCATATCTATCTCAATGACAGACTATGGACTTTTCATCCAGGAACATGTCCAAACCTTTTTTTTTTAATCCAGATACGTTAACTGCCATTACCACATCCTCCAGCAGCGAGTTCCAGAGCTTAACTATTCTTTGAGTGAAATAATATTTCCATGTAATTTGCGTGTCCCCTAGTCTATTGTCACCAGGGAGAGCGCTCCCGGTACAATCAAGAAACAAATGTCCACCAGCAACTTCAATTTTAAGGCTTTTATTCCATGCAGTTTTCTAGTAGACCTGATACATAGTTCCAACAGCAGCATTCACCTTTAATCCTAAGCACATGTAAGCCACCTGAAAGTGTGTGGCAAATAGTCCCCTTTAAGCAGTAGGCTGCCAGCACCTACCAGGATTCAATACAGGTTCACAGCTTCAGTCTGGGCTCCTTATCCAGTGCACAGTAAACAGTAGTTCAATTCCCAAGACAAACAGTTCAATCAGTTCATCATCCCAGTTCAATCACAAAGCAGCCTTTACTTTCAAGAGGTTTCAATAGGGACTTCCTCACACCCAAGGGATTTCAGCCTGCTTCAGTACTTTAGGGACCTCTCTTGCCCAAGGAGTTTCAGCCTGCAACTGCTTCTCTCCTCCTGAACTGCACTCCCCTGGGACTCCTTCCCACCTGCCTAATCAATCCCTGCCTTTTGCTCTCACAACCAATCATTCTCCTTTCAATAGCTTCTCCCACACCCATAGCAGCTGAGTTAAACATTAGACTAAGGATGAACTCCTGCACACAGGGTTTCCTATCTCCCTTTCCCCCTAGTGGCAGCCACTCTACACATCCTGCCAGCTTACACCCATGTCTTCCCCGATTGCAGCTAGGAGTCCAGTCCGGGTTCTTCATCCCACCCCCTGGCTCCTTGCCTGCAATGCCTTCTGGGACTTGTAGTTCAAACTGAAACTGCCTTAACCCAACTATCCTGGATGTGACTATCACACTGTGTACTTTTTGAAAGAGTGAAATATTGATTCACTTATACCCATTCTACATCACTCAGGATTTTATACTCTTCAATCATATCCCCCCTCAGATGTCTGTTTTCCAAGCTGAAGAGCCCTAATCTCTTTAGCCTTCCCTCATATGGGAGGAGTTCCATCCCCTTTATCATTTTTGTCACTCTTCTTTGCTTTGAACCTTTTCTAATTCTGCTATATCTTTTTTGAGATACAGCAACCAGAACTGAATGCAGTACTCAAGATGAAGTTGCACCATGGAGCGATTCAGAGCCATTATAATAATACCGGTCTTATTTTGCATCCCTATCCATCTTAATTTTTCAAAGTTATATTGACTTTGATGGGAGCTTATCTAAAACACAACCTTCTCACATGGTGCTCAACAGCGCCCCCCCCCCCCCCCCCCCAGCACAGAAAAATAAACAAAACAGAAAGCCAGAAATCTCAGCACAACAGTAAGGGTTAGCCAGATACAATACTAATACCAATATAATACTTACAGACCGCTATAACCCCAATATGGGTTAATACGATTTACAATAAAATTTACAGCATAGAATATCACAAAATTAACAAGCAAAAATACAAAAATCAAAAGTACGATTTAGCAAGAAATCATAATAAGATAAAAGTAAACACAAATCAAATTATGAAAAACATAAATTTCCAATAATTCTGTTCAAGTTGTACATATTTTCACCACACTTACAAATTGCAGATGGTTGCAAGAACGCAGGCGAAAAATAAGCCTGTCAAGCAGGTGAGGAGGACATCCCAGATAAGGGAGTAACTATGTTTCTCCGAGGACAAGCAGGCTGCTTGTTCTCACGACTGGGTTGACGTCCACGGCAGCCCCACCAACCAGAACAAAACTTCACGGGCGGTCCCGCACGCAGGGCACGCCCACCGCGCATGCACGGCCGTCTTCCCGCCCGTGTGCGACCGTTCCCGCTCAGTTTTTTCTATTCTGCGTTGGAGAGAGACGTGTTACCATCTCTCTCTCTGTCAGCCCCGGAAACCGGATTGCGGCCTAGCCGCGAGTTTTTTCTCTTTACGAACGCGTTCGCGTATTTTTTTCTTTCTTCTGTAAAAAAAAAAAAAGAAAAAGGAAAAAGTTTGTCCCCTTGTCGTCTTGTAGCCGCGGGGGCGCCTCGTTGCGGCCGCGCGATCGTTTTCTTTTTCGGGTGTGCTTTTCACCGCCACCATCGACGACTTTGACTTCGCTGATGCGATTTTTCCGTCGATGTCCTCGAAGATCCCGAGCGGATTCAAGAAATGTGGTTGGTGCGGCCGGCAGATCTCGCAAACCGATACCCACGCTTGGTGCCTCCAGTGCCTTGGGCCGGAGCATAATACCAAGACGTGCACCTTGTGTCTCGGCTTGCGGAAGCGGACACAGGTGGCGAGGCAAGTTCTTCGGGACCGTCTTTTTGGAACTTGCGCCGGCCCCTCGACGTCAATGTCATCGGTGTCGACGGCCGGATCTTTGGTACCAATGTCGATGAAATCGGCACCGACGATGGCACGACCCCAGGAGTACAGGTACCGTTGGCCCGCCGGTCTGCCGGCGACGGCAGGGGTGAGCGGCCCCGGCCACTCCCTCTACCCAGGGCCATCGGGACCGAACCCTGTCAGACCCGATTCCTCGAGGCCGGGGGGGGGGGGGGGGGGGTTCTATCTCCTCTTCATCTCTACCGCCCAGCGCCGATGACGGGCACCGAAAGAAAGCCAAAAAGCACCGTCATCGGTCGCCCACGGCGCACGGGACCACCAGCTCCGGCGCCTCCAGAGATGATTCGACGCCGAGGAAGTGGCAGTGCCGAGAGGAGCGTTCCCCCTCGGTCGAAGAGGTGTCGCTGCGTCAGTCCATGGGTGCTTCGGTACCGTCTCCTGG
Source organism: Microcaecilia unicolor (assembly GCF_901765095.1). NCBI lineage: Eukaryota > Metazoa > Chordata > Amphibia > Gymnophiona > Siphonopidae > Microcaecilia > Microcaecilia unicolor. The sequence goes on along the minus strand of NW_021963751.1, from coordinate 27,683 downwards.
ACCCGAGCAGCTTCCGGCACCGACACCAACACCGGCCTCCCTGCCTTTCCCGACAGCGGGCCTTGACAAGTGCCTCTGAGCCATCCTTCCAGGGATTCTGGAAGGGCTGATGCGCCAAGCTTTGCCGGCACCGGGGGTGCTTGCGCCCCTGGCGCCGTTGATGGAGTCGCCGGTGTGCTCTAGCCCGATGCCGAGGCCTCCGACACCGACGCCGCTTGCGGCACCGGTGTCAACCGCCACGCAAGTGGAATCCCTGTCGACGTCGATGGAGGGAGCTTCATCCCCGCCAGCGCGGGAGTCCACCGCTCAACGCCATCATCGAGGACATGGTTCCTTGCAGTCGAGACGGGCCCGGTTCAGGTCTGAGCTGCAAGAGCTCATGTCCGACACCGAGAAAGAGGCCTCATGGGGGGAGGAGGAGGACCCCAGATATTTCTCCTCAGAGGAGTCTGAGGGCCTTCCCTCCGACCCCACTCCTTCACCGGAGAGGAAGCTCTCGCCTCCTGAGAGCCTCTCCTTTGCCTCCTTCGTCAGGGACATGTCATTTGCATTCCCTTCCACGTGGTCTCTGTGGATGAGCCGAGGGCTGAGATGCTCGAGGTCCTCGACTATCCATCACCACCTAGAGAGTCTTCCACGGTGCCGTTGCACAATGTCCTCAAAGAGACACTGCTTCGGAACTGGCTGAAGCCCTTATCTAACCCCACCATCCCCAAGAAAGTGGAGTCCCAATACAGGATCCACTCTGACCCAGAGTTGATGCGGCCCCAATTGCCTCATGACTCGGCGGTCGTGGACTCTGCTCTCAAGAGAGCACGGAGTTGGAGGGATACCGCCTCGGCGCCGCCGGGGCGGGAGTCTCGCACTCTGGACTCGTTTGGGAGGAAGGCCTACCAATTTTCCATGCTCGTGACCCGCATCCAGTCATACCAGCTCTACATGAGCATTCACATGCAGAACAATGTGAAGCAACTGGCGGAACTGGTCGATAAGCTCCCTCCGGAGCAGTCCAGGCCCTTTCAGGAGGTGGTCAGGCAGCTGAAGGCGTGCAGAAAGTTCCTGTCCAGGGGTATCTATGACACCTGTGATGTGGCATCTCGAGCTGCGGCCCGAGGTATAGTGATGCGCAGACTCTCCTGGCTGCGTGCCTCTGACCTGGACAACCGCACCCAGCAACGACTGGCGGATGTCCCTTGCCGGGGGGATAACATCTTTGGCGAGAAGGTCGAGCAGTTGGTGGACCAACTACACCAGCGGGAAACCGCTCTCGACAAGTTCTCCCACCGGGCGCCTTCAGCATCCACCTCAGCAGGTGGACGTTTTTCCCGGGCCTGGCAGGCTACACCCTACGCCTACAACAAGCGTAGGTACACTCAGCCAGCCCGAAGGCCTCGACAGGCACAGGGACAGCCCCAGCGCGCTCGTTCTCGTCAACAGCGTGCGCCTAAGCAGCCCCCTGCGCCTCCACAGCAAAAGCCGGGGACTGGATCCATGGGAACATAGCCGCCATCAACAACCTCAGAATAATCTCCAAGGGTATTGCCTCTTCCATTAAAATACCTAGAGAAAACCTACTGCAATACAAGGAAGAAAAAGCCACAGAGAGAATCCCTCTTGTAGTGATATACAAACCAGAACTAGAAAAAGTGAGAATTATAAGAGATCTACAGCCACTATACTCCAGGAGGATGAATTGCTAAAAGAGATATTCCCAGCCCTACCAGTGCTGGCCTTCAGACACCCACCTAATTTAAAACACAAAGTAGTGAAAAGCAAACTCCCAATAGAAGCTCAAAAAGAGAATGGCACATGCCCCTACAATACACCTAGCTTCAAACTGTGCCAACAACACATTGCACATGATCCTACAGTCACTCACATGAGAAAAACATTCAGCATAAGGGGATCCTTCACATGCTTATCTTCAAATGTGGTATATATCATTCAATGTAAAATGTGTGAAGAATGGTGCTATACTGGAGAAGAAGCCAGATGCTAAAGACAAGGCTCAATTTGCATAGACATAATATTAAATATTCCAATTTCAACCGGGATGCCATCTCTGTGGAACAGCACCTTACAAAACCAGAGCACTGCATCAATCATCTTATGGTAAGAATACTAAAAGGAAATATTAAGATAATCCAGGAATGTAAGATCTTTGAAGTGAAAATGATGAAATATTTTGACACCCACCAGACAGGGCTTAACAAAGATCTGGGCTTTCTATCCCAATATAAACTGTTTTGTTACTCTCTTATCAGCCATCTGTCTAACCCTGTCTCCCAACCACCCTGCTCTCTCTGGTTCTCATATAAGACATCCCTCCCTCTTCCTGTGAGACTGTCATTGGAATGAGTTTGTGTTTCAATGATATATTCTGATATTTGTCAACATTTGCTTATTTACAATCTGAAGAAGAAGGGTACCTTTGAAAGCTAAACATATCATGTATTAAGTTAGTCCCACTGGCTCCTCCCATTGGCCCACCTAGTAGTTTGACATCACTGACAAAAGCAGCTTCTTCTCCCGAATCAGCTCCTCCCATTGGACAGCCAGAAGGGTGATCTCATCTATACTGGATATTTAATTGACTACCCAGTCCTGCTGCGTGAGATGCTGTACTGGCGTTGGTAGTTGACTCTGTATTGTTACCTGCTCTCTTCTCTTTTTTATAGTTTGCAAGCAATGGCTCCTATTTTCTGACTCTGCTGCAAAACCAGCTTTTGCCCCTGATTTGGCACCTCCCATTCACCTGCCCTGAAGACTGACATCATTGGCTCCTGCTCTCTGTCTGTGTAGCAAAAGCTGCTTTGGCTCCTGAGTTGGTTCCTCTCGTTGGCCCACCTACTAATGTGACATCACAAGCTCTTACATTCTGATGCTGCCACAAAAGCAACTTCTGCTAAGGACTTGACTCCTCCCATTGACCCATCCAGAAGTCTAACATCACTGCTTCCTGCTTTCTGACTCTGCTAGGAAAGCAGCTTCTGCTGGAGACTTAGCTCCTCCCATTGACCCATCCAGAAGTCTAACATCACTGCTTCCTGCTCTCTGCTACAAAAGAAGCTTCTGCTCATGCGTCCGCTCTTCCCATTGTCCCCCACCAAAAGGTGATCTCATCATTACTGAACATTTAACTGACCACTCAGTTGTGGCATGAGATGTTGTTATACTGATGTTGCACTCTGTATTATTATCTGTTCTCTTCTCTGTTTTTTAGTCTGATATCAGTGGCTCCTGTTTTCGGACTCTGCTGCAAACACAGCTTCTGCTTCTGACTCAGCTATTCCCATTGACCTTCCCAGAAGTCTCACATCACTGGCTCTTGCTTTCTGACTCCGCTACAAAAATGGCTTCTGCTCTGAACTCAGCTGCTCCCATTGAAACGCTTACAAGGCTGACATCACATGTGGTATATATCATTCAATGTAAAATGTGTGAAGAATGGTGCTATACTGGAGAAGAAGCCAGATGCTAAAGACAAGGCTCAATTTGCATAGACATAATATTAAATATTCCAATTTCAACCGGGATGCCATCTCTGTGGAACAGCACCTTACAAAACCAGAGCACTGCATCAATCATCTTATGGTAAGAATACTAAAAGGAAATATTAAGATAATCCAGGAATGTAAGATCTTTGAAGTGAAAATGATGAAATATTTTGACACCCACCAGACAGGGCTTAACAAAGATCTGGGCTTTCTATCCCAATATAAACTGTTTTGTTACTCTCTTATCAGCCATCTGTCTAACCCTGTCTCCCAACCACCCTGCTCTCTCTGGTTCTCATATAAGACACCCCTCCCTCTTCCTGTGAGACTGTCATTGGAATGAGTTTGTGTTTCAATGATATATTCTGATATTTGTCAACATTTGCTTATTTACAATCTGAAGAAGAAGGGTACCTTTGAAAGCTAAACATATCATGTATTAAGTTAGTCCAATAAAAAGGTATCATCTTATTGTCTTTCTATGTTTTGATTTATTTCTACTTATTGACTCTGCTACGAAAGCAGCTTCTGCTCTAGTCGGCTCCTCCCATTGGCCCACCTAGTAGTTTGACACAGGGGCGTATCTGCGTGGGGCCTCAGGGGCCTGGGCCCCCGCAGATTTTGCCCTGGACCCCCCTCCCGCCATCAACCCTCCCCCGCTGCCGTTGCTTACTTCCGCTACAAAAATGGCTTCTGCTCTGAACTCAGCTGCTCCCATTGAAACGCTTACAAGGCTGACATCACTTGCTATGAAATCAGTCAGCTCTTCCCATCGGCCCAGTCTGACATCAATGGCTTCTTCTCTCTGACTCTGCCATGAAAGCGGTTTCTGCTTTGGACTCAGCTCTAACCATTAGCCTGCCCAGAAGTCTGACATCACTGGCTTCTCTATCTGACTTTGCCGTCAACGTGACAAAGTGCTTCTGACTCAGCTCCTCCGTTTGACATGTCCAGAAGTCAACATCACTTGTTCCTGCTCTCTCACTATGCCACAAATGTGGCTTCTACCCCTGAGTCGGCTCCTCCCAATGGCACTCATAGAAGGTGATCTCATCACTCCTCATCATTACTGAACCACTCAGACCTGCAGCGTGAGATGTTGTTATACTGGTGCTTGTTGTTGCACTCTGTATTGTTAACTGCTCTCGTCTCTGTTTTTTAGTCTGGCATCATTTCTGCCTCTGCCACAAAAGCAGCTTCTGCTCCAGACTCTTCTCTTCCCTTTGACATGCTCAGAAGTCTGACATCACTGGCTCCTGTTTGACTCTGCTACGTAATATATTGAAAAAGGACGCAGACAGTTCTCAGGCAACGCATAGTAAACAAACTGAAACCCACAAAGGATTATACAAAACAGCTGGAAAATCTTATCAAAACACTGCCAAAGGAAGCACACTCGCATCTTAAAAAAAAAAAAAACAACATTCTTCTGTGGGCACATTCTATATGCTACCTAAAATCCATAAACCTAGAAACCCTGGCAGACCAATCAAATCTGGTCTTAGCACACTTACAGAGGAAATATCTGGACTTATATAGGGGATTCTTAAACTCTTCATGCACCAGACAAGCAGCTTTATGCAAGACACCTCAGACTTTCTGAACAAAAAAAATAAAAAATAAAAAAATCAATTATCTACCACCCTAGAGAGAGAGAGAGATAAACACTTCAGAAATCCAAACTGATTATTCCTTCAAACAAAAAGGTAACAACCTCAGAATAATCTCCAAGGGTATTGCCTCTTCCATTAAAATACCTAGAGAAAACCTACTGCAATACAAGGAAGAAAAAGCCACAGAGAGAATCCCTCTTGTAGTGATATACAAACCAGAACTAGAAAAAGTGAGAATTATAAGAGATCTACAGCCACTACTCCAGGAGGATGAATTGCTAAAAGAGATATTCCCAGCCCTACCAGTGCTGGCCTTCAGACACCCACCTAATTTAAAACACAAAGTAGTGAAAAGCAAACTCCCAATAGAAGCTCAAAAAGAGAATGGCACATGCACCTACAATACACCTAGCTTCAAACTGTGCCAACAACACATTGCACATGATCCTACAGTCACTCACAGGAGAAAAACATTCAGCATAAGGGGATCCTTCACATGCTTATCTTCAAATGTGGTATATATCATTCAATGTAAAATGTGTGAAGAATGGTGCTATACTGGAGAAGAAGCCAGATGCTAAAGACAAGGCTCAATTTGCATAGACATAATATTAAATATTCCAATTTCAACCGGGATGCCATCTCTGTGGAACAGCACCTTACAAAACCAGAGCACTGCATCAATCATCTTTGGTAAGAATACTAAAAGGAACTATTAAGATAATCCAGGAATGTAAGACCTTTGAAGTGAAAATGATGAAATATTTTGACACCCACCAGACAGGGCTTAACAAAGATCTGGGCTTTCTATTTCAATATAAACCTTAAAATTAAACTGTTTTGTCACTCTGTTATCAGCCATCCTTCTGTCCCTGTCTCTCAGCACCCTGCTCTACCTGTTTCTCACCTAAGCCATCCTTCCCTTTCCCTGTGGGACTGTCTTTTAAATACTTTTGTGTTTCAATTAAATATTCTGATATTTGTCAACATTTGCTTATTTTGATTCTGATGAAGAAGGGTTACCTTCAAAAGCTAAACATAAAATGTATTGTTAGCCCAATAAAAAAGTTATCATATTCTTTTGTAGGTTTTGATTTATTTCTACATATTGACTGCTACAAAAATGACTTCTGCTCTGGTCTCTGCTCCTCCTATTGACCCGCCCAAAAGTCTGACATTACTGGCTCCTGCTTTCTGACTTTGCTAGGAAAGCAGCTTCTGCTCTAGAGTCAGCTCCTCCCATTGGCCCACCAAATAGTGTGACATCACTGATGGCTTCTTCTCCTGAATCGGCTCCTCCTATGGGACTTCCCAGAAGGTTATCTTATCGTTACTGGATATTTAATTTACTACCTGGTCCTGCTGCGCAAGATGTTATACTGGTGCTGGTAGTTGACTCTGTATTGTTAACTGTTCTCTTCTCTTTTTTTTAGTCTGTAAGCAGTGACTCCAATTTTCTGACTCTGCTGCAAAACCCAGCTTCTGCTCCTGATTTGGCACCTGCCCTGAAGACTGATATCATTGGCTCCTGCTTTCTGCCTATGTAACAAATGCGGAGTTGGTCCCTCTCAGTGGTGTTGTTTGCTGATCGGTTTGCTGTTTTTTTGTTCTCTCCGGTAAGTTTCTTATCTTTTTCAGAATCCAATATCAATGATTTAAAATTTATAGTTTTTAAAGTCTTGAGGGCATCATGGAGAGGAAGGAATCTTGATACACAATTACTCAAAGAGGAACAAAGAATTACTTTTCTCTTAAATTCGTTATCTCCACATGGTCTGAATGTTTCTTTAGAAAAATTTATTTTTTTGTCCCTTTTGGCCAATAGCATAATCATTTGCTCATTCGTCAAACATTTTTTTTTACATTTCACATTATTTAATATAAATATAAATATTTATATATATATATATATTTTTTTTTTTTCTGGTCAAATGATTTATAGAATTTTTTTAATTATAATATTTCTTTACATATTTCTATAATTAATTTTAAAAAATAAACTTTTCTATGATTCATATTTCTTTGTATTAAGAACATTTATACAAGTTTTATCCATTTTTTATGGTATGTTTTTTATTCATTATTTTATTAGTTTTTACTTATTTGATGTTCCAATTTTACTTTTAATGGTATATAATGTTGCTGTTTTTTCCTTTGAGTGGACGACATTGGCTTCACTATTGGTGCCATGCCGTCATCCTTTTTCGTTTGAGCTTACGTAGATAATTTACATACTCAACGAGGAGCTCATACATATGCATCACTATCTAGTTTAAATAACTGCCATTTCCTGGCATTCTGTTTCCTGTCACAAGGTGTTGTTTGCTGATCGGCTTGCTGTTTTTTTGTTCTCATCCCATGGTTTTTCCTACCATCTCTATGCTGATGACTCCCAAATATACCTTTCTACCCCTGATATCTCACCTTGCATCCAAACCAAAGTTTCAGCGTGCTTGTCTGACATTGCTGTCTGGATGTCTCAACGCCACCTGAAATTAAACATGACCAAAACCGAGCTTCTCATTTTTCCCCCCAAACCCACCTCCCCACTCCCCCCGTTTTCTATTTCTGTTGATGGCTCTCTCATTCTCCCTGTCTCCTCAGCTCGAAACCTTGGGGTCATCTTTGACTCTTCTCTCTCCTTCTCTGCTCATATCCAGCAGATCGCCAAGACCTGTCGTTTCTTTCTTTACAACATCCGTAAAATCCGCCCCTTTCTTTCCGAGCACTCTACCAAAACCCTCATCCACACCCTTGTCACCTTTTGTTTAGACTACTGCAATCAGCTTCTTGCTGGCCTCCCACTTTGTCACCTCTCCCCTCTCCAATCGGTTCAAAACTCTGCTGCCCGTCTTGTCTTCCGCCAGAGTCGCTTTACTCATACTACCCCTTTCCTCAAGTCGCTTCACTAGCTCCCTATCCGTTTTCGCATCCTGTTCAAACTTCTTCTACTAACCTATAAATGTACTCACTCTGCTGCTCCTCAGTATCTCTCCACACTCGTCCTTCCCTACACCCCTTCCTGAGCACTCCGCTCCATGGATAAATCCTTCTTATCTGTTCCCTTCTCCACTACTGCCAACTCCAAACTTCGCGCCTTCTGTCTCACTGCACCCTACGCCTGGAATAAACTTCCTGAGCCCCTACGTCTTGCCCCATCCTTGGCCACCTTTAAATCTAGACTGAAAGCCCACCTCTTTAACATTGCTTTTGACTCGTAACCACTTGTAACCACTCGCCTCCACCTACCCTCCTCTCCTCCTTCCTGTACACATTAATTGATTTGATTTGCTTACTTTATTTTTTGTCTATTAGATTGTAAGCTCTTTGAGCAGGGACTGTCTTTCTTCTATGTTTGTGCAGCGCTGCGTACGCCTTGTAGCGCTATAGAAGTGCTAAATAGTAGTAGTAGTAGTAAGTTTCTTGTCTTTTTCAGAATCGGTTTGTGTTTTTTATTGTTATCTTTTTGAAACATTTGTTTCTTACTTCATTGTTCTTCATTCGTCTTTAATTTGACTCAGAATATGGTTCTGTTTTTCAAGCTTCTGCTGTTTGCACTCTTTGCCTTTGGTGTAATGGGCTGGTTGTAATTTTCTTATGTATAGCTAGCTATTTGGTACGTTCATATATATATCTTCTCTTCAAGGAAGGCATTTCATTGACACTATTCAATTATTTTTTCAGTTATTAATTTTACAACGTTTTTTTTTTTTAACCGTGAGAGCAGTATAGCTCTCTCGTCCATTTTACATCTCGATGGTACTGAGCTAGCATTGAATGGGTAATATATACTCTTTATTCCTCTGTTTGAAATGATCTCTGTGAATGATCTACATCCTGTAGTTTTAGGCATTATAGTGCACGGCACATTATATTAGTTTTTTTAGGCAATTTCCTGATTAGACATAAATACATGTGTTACACCTGAGTTTTGTATAAAGATGATGATTTATATACGGAATGGTCCATTTCAACTAATTAACATTTTTATAAGATAATAGGAATCTTATCCTTTTATAGTATTATAATATTTTTATCCTTTTACAGTGGATTAAACTGTTATATAACCACGTGCATACAAAAGGATTTATCCAAGCCAATCAGCTTCTTTTCAGAGGTTTGATTTTTATTTTATTTTCATTGTATTATGATTATAATTAATATGTAAAATTAAAAATAGTTTTTTTTATAAATATAGTTTCTAAACAGTGTCAGATCATGACGTTTAAAGTGTTTTCCTTGTTTAAACTTTATGTTTTTTCATTATAAGATTAGGATAAATACATATGTTGATATGTCGATGTTTTATTAGCATGACCTATGTCTTTTGTTTATCATTTATTTATACTGTTCGGTGTTTCTCTATCCAGAGTATCTGCTAATATATTATAAACTAAACATTTTTCTTTCACATTATTTATTGTGATATATTTACAGTCGTGCAATATTATCATGAATATTGTCAGCCGCTCCTCCCGGCTGCGTAGTTGTCTCTCTCACTTATCCGTGCTGTCCGCTTCCGATTCCACACTCGTCCGTGCAGTTCGCTCTCACTGCCACACAGTTCCGCTAGCAAGGCGGTGCAACACAGTACCACTTGCTAGTCTTTTAAACAAAGTTCAGCTAGTTAGACTTTAAACTCAGTTCTGCTAGCCAGGCTTCAAACCCAGCTCGGCTAGCCAGACTTCCCACAAAGTTCAGCTAGTCAGGCTTTGAACACAGTTCTGCTAGCCAGGCTTCAAACCCCGCTCGGCTAGCCAGACTTCCCACAAAGTTCAGCTAGTCAGGCTTTGAACACAGTTCCGCTAGCCAGGCTTCAAACCCAGCAGCCAGACTTCCCACAAAGTTCAGCTAGTCAGGCTTTGAACACAGTTCTGCTAGCCAGGCTTCACATCCAGCTCGGCTAGCCAGACTTCCCACAAAGTTCAGCTAGACAGGCTTTAACCACAGTTCTGCTAGCCAGGCTTTTAAAGATCCACCACCCTCACTTGTCAACACTTTACCTCTTGACAACCACCCACCGGATCTCTCCTGACTATTATTCCTTTCTTGATACTTTGGGCTCTTCTCTAGAAGTCACTCCTCTTCTCCAGCCACTTCCTCTCCCACCTCCATTTCCTCTTCCACACCTTCTCCTCCTATCTGCTCCAACTCCTCCCATTCCATCCCCCCATTCTCCACCCCCTCCCTCAGGTGTTCCACCCTCTCCTCAGCTGATTCCATCTCCCAATCAGCCCCCTCTCCTTTCCTCTCATGTGGCTCAGGTCCTCGTTTGTCCTCCTCTCTCCTATTCTTCCAGGCAGTCTCCAATCTGTGTTCTCTACGCTCCTGCCTCCTCCCCTCCCGCAATGCATTCTGGGATCTGTAGTTTTTCCACTTGGGCTTTTCTCTCTTCCCCCCTGCATTCTGGGCTCTGTGGCTTCTCTGATTCTCACATACCCCCCTGCTCAAAATATTGCTAGTCCTTTCCCTTTTACCACTTTCCCCATCCAGACTAGCAATCCTGGACAACACATCCACATGTTGCAATAACTTCCCCGCCCGATGCTCAATATAATACTGGAAGGGCTGTAATGCCAAATACCACCTCATGAGTCTAGCATTATTGTTCTTCATTTGCCCTAACCATTTTAAAGGAGCGTGGTCAGTAATCAGTTTAAAAGGGCGTCCCTCCAAATAATACTGACACTCTTGAATAGCCCACTTAATGGCCAGACACTCCCTCTCAATGGTGGCATACCGAGTTTCATGAGGTAGCAGCTTCCGGCTTAAATATAAAATTGGGTGTTCCTCCCCCTCATGTACCTGGGATAATACAGCACCTAACCCCACACCTGAAGCATCAGTATGCAACACAAAAGGTTTCTCAAAGTCCACCGTTCTCAGCAGGGGTTCCTCACACAATGCTAACCGTAAAGCCGAAAAGGCTTGCTTCTCTCTCTCTCCCCATCTAAGCTGATTAGGTCTATTCCCTTTCAACATGTCTGTCAATGGAGCTGCCAGAGAGGCAAGGTGAGGAATGAACCTTCTGTAGTATCCTATTAACCCCAGAAACCCTCTCAAACCTTTCTTGGTGGTGGGCAATAGAAATTGGCGGATACTCTTTACCTTGTCACACAAGGGTCTCACCTGTCCATTCCCCACTTTATATCCAAGATACTTAACCTCCCTTTTTGCAAAATGACATTTTTGGGGATTCAGAGTTAGTCCCGCTTCCCTAAAAGACTGTAGTACCTTCCTCAGCTGTACTAGATGAGTTTTCCAATCAGTACTATGAATGATAACATCATCTAAGTATGCAGCCGCATACTCCTGATGCGGCCTCAAAACCCTATCCAGCAGACGCTGGCAGGATGCCGCTGCTGAATTCAATCCAAAAGGCATCCTCTTGAACTGAAACAGCCCAACCGGAGTACAAAATGCTGTCTTCTGACGCGACTCCAATGAAAGGGGAATCTGCCAATATCCCTTTGTTAGATCTAAGGTAGACAAGAACTGTGCAGGCCCCAGCCTGTCTATCAGCTCCTCAATACGGGGCATAGGATAGGCATCAGGATGGGACAGGGCATTAACTTGACGAAAGTCAATACAAAAGCGCCACGTCCCATCCGACTTTGGCACCAGCACCACCGGACTAGACCAGGGACTCCCTGACTCCTCTATCACCCCAAAATCCAGCATTTCCCTCACCTGCTTGATTATTTCCTGCTGTTTAACTGGTGATAACCTATACGGTTTCTGTCGCACCACCCTCCTTTTTTCTGTAATCACATTATGAGTTATCAGATGTGTCTCACCAGGGCAAGACGTAAGCACATCTTGAAATTCTCTCAAAAGAGCCTGAATCTGTTCCTTCTGTTGATTCTCTAGCCCTTCCCCCACCACTGGCTCTTTGGGGCTAAAGATTTCCGAAATTTGAGGCCCTAAGTCTTCCTCCTCTTCCTCCCATACCTTCCCCACAAAGACCTTCCTCTCTATCCAAGGTTTCAACAAATTAACATGATAGGTTTGATTTTTCCCCCGTTCATTCCTCACTTCATATGTCACGGGCCCCAACTGCCTCTTCACTGTACAGGGTCCCCTCCATCTACTAGTAAATTTATGAGGACCATCCGGGATCCTGACCAGAACTTTATCCCCTTCTTCAAATGACCTTTCCTGAGTCCCTTTATCATACCTCTCTTTCTGATACTCCTGGGCTCTCCTGAGATTTTCCCTAGATAACGCCCCTAATCTCTGTAACCGCCCCTTCAAGTCATACAGATATGAGACCACTGTCTTATCTCCCTGCCCCGGTGGGACCCACTGTTCTTTTACCATGTCAAGCACCCCCCTCGGAGCTCGCCCATACATCAGCTCAAAGGGCGAAACCCCAAGAGAGGACTGAACACATTCTCGGCTCACATATAGAGCAAACGGCAGTAGTTGGTCCCAATTTTCATAGTGAGAGCCTAATCCTTTCCTCAACAAGGCCTTCAAGGTTTTATTAAACCTTTCCACTAGCCCATTAGTTTGGGGATGGTATGCCGAGGTGTTAATATGAACAATACCAAAAGCTTCCCATACTTGGGTAAGTGTGCCCGACCTGAAATTCGTTCCTCGGTCAGTCAATACCTCCCTAGGAAACCCCACCTCACAAAACAGCCTAATAAGCTCTGCTGCAATCACCTTGGCTGATAGATTACGCAGAGGCACTGCCCATGGGAACCGCGTAGCCATATCCATGATCACCAGAATATACTTAAACCCTCTTGTGGACCTAATAAGTGGGCCTATAATATCCATAGCAATTCGCCCTAATGGAACCCCAATCCGAGGAAGCGGATGTAAGGGTACTGGCCCTGGCCCTCTTTCCGCCACCTTCTGACATAACCCACAGGAATCACAGTAAGCCTCCACTTCCTTATACACCCCAGGCCAATAAAACCGACCTAGCAGTTGTTTTACGGTGTTCTGCGTCCCTTTATGTCCTCCCAATGGGTGATCATGGGCTACTCGTATTATCACCTCCCGAAACCCCCGAGGGACTAATAACTGCTTCACCAACGGCTCCCCTTCTCTGGCTTTTGTTACCCTAAACAATAAGCCCTTCTCAATAATAAAAGCTGGTCCCTGTGTCCTTCTCCCTTCTTCCCTGGCCCTCTCCCATGCATACTGCAGTGTAGGGTCCGATTCCTGTTCCTTAAGAAAAGAAGGAAACTGCTCCAACAACTCCCCGGGCCTTTTAGGGAAGTCCTCCGTGTGCCTCATTCCTTCCAACATCTGCGCTCTCCCCCTACGCGCTAGTTTTTTTACCCTTCCTTCCCCCCGCGTCTTTCCGGGCCTCTCTAACACATCATCATGAAAGGGAAATATCTGTGCTAATGCCTTCCCTCTATCCTTCTGCTCCCTCTCCTGAGCCCTTGTAACCACCAACCCCTCCTTCTCCCTTAAACAGTGAGAAAAAGCAGGCCAGTCTCTTCCTAAAATAAGATCCTGAGGAAGACAGGGTAAGATAGCCACCCAGATCCAGTGTCTACCCAAAGGCCCTGTTATACTAACTCGCTGCAAAGGGTATTTAGTTACTTCTCCATGCACACACTGAATGCCTACCTCTTGCCTCTTCTTGTTCAAACACCCTTTCCCCTTTCCTTTTATTCTCTCCCACAAACCCTGGGACAGCATCGTTTGATCAGCTCCTGAATCTAACAAGCCAGTGACCTTGGCCCCCAAGATCTCTACCGTCTGCTTAAGTTGCTCAGCCACGGCACCCTGAGAATAAGAGGTAAGCCCTAACTTCGCAGCACAGTCCCTTCTCAAGTGCCCTTTGCATCCACACCTATAACACACCCTCTCCTCAGTAGATGAAGGCTTAAACCCCAAGCTTAACTGCCTCCTTTCACCTAACTGCCCTCCCTTTTCACCACAATGCTGGGACTCTAAGAAATTCTCCATACTCCTGACTGCTTCATCCAGGGTCCCACACCCCTTCCTCACTAGATCCACCCTAAGAGCATTAGGCAAAGCTTCTAAAAATTGCTCCAGTACTACATCCTGGAACACTTGATTAACAGATCTCTTCTCTGGTTCTAGCCACTTGCCCGCTAAATCTAAAAGTTTTTGCAGCAGTGCTCTAGGTGTCTCCCCCTCTGTCCACCTCCACTCCCGAAATCTCCTCCTATAAGTCTGACGATTTAGCCCATACCTATCCAGAATAGCTTCTTTCAGTTTCGCATAATCAGCTATTTCCGGGGTAGGGAGCGCCCGAAAAGCAGCCAGAGCCCTCCCAGATAGGGCGGGTGCCAACCTAATGGTCCATTGCTCTTGGGGCCAGCCGGCGGCCGTAGCCACCCTTTCAAACGCTCCCAAGTAATCCTCAATATTGTCTGAGTCAGTTAGCTTACCCCAAGGCAGCCAGTTTACCCCAGGAAGCCCAGCAGTCCCCGCTCCTTCCTCCACACGGATGGGCCTCAAGTTCAGTCCTGCTCCCTGCAGTCCGCCTCCACTACGCAGCAATTCTTGAAATAAATCCAAAAGTGGCTGTTGCTGGGCTCGGGAAGCAGCTAACGAGTCCTCCAAAAGTTGATGAGCCATTTCCTGCTGCTTCTGAAATTGGTGTGTCATAAACGCAAACAGTTCTTTGGGATCCATCTTGTCCACCGGCTCCAGGGTATCTGCGGGGAAACAAAAAAAAACAGCCACCCAAGTGCGGACTTTCACAAAAATCTTTTATAGTTCACAGGCCCTGTGCCTCCCCGTTTATTATATCCTCCCTCGCCTCCTCCCTAGGTACCCTTTACCTGGGTAGGCGAGTAATGCGCCTTTGTCAGCGTTGGCCCCCTCGACGGGCTTCAGGAATCTCCCGGCCACCACCACCTCGCTCTGGTTACTCGATGGGTCAGGTCTGGCCCTCCCTCGGCCTTCCAGGGGCCTCTCCTCCTCCTCCGTGAAGGTTCACTGTTATCCCACCACTGCCACCATATGTCAGCCGCTCCTCCCGGCTGCGTAGTTGTCTCTCTCACTTATCCGTGCTGTCCGCTTCCGATTCCACACTCGTCCGTGCAGTTCGCTCTCACTGCCACACAGTTCCGCTAGCAAGGCGGTGCAACACAGTACCACTTGCTAGTCTTTTAAACAAAGTTCAGCTAGTTAGACTTTAAACTCAGTTCTGCTAGCCAGGCTTCAAACCCAGCTCGGCTAGCCAGACTTCCCACAAAGTTCAGCTAGTCAGGCTTTGAACACAGTTCTGCTAGCCAGGCTTCAAACCCCGCTCGGCTAGCCAGACTTCCCACAAAGTTCAGCTAGTCAGGCTTTGAACACAGTTCCGCTAGCCAGGCTTCAAACCCAGCAGCCAGACTTCCCACAAAGTTCAGCTAGTCAGGCTTTGAACACAGTTCTGCTAGCCAGGCTTCACATCCAGCTCGGCTAGCCAGACTTCCCACAAAGTTCAGCTAGACAGGCTTTAACCACAGTTCTGCTAGCCAGGCTTTTAAAGATCCACCACCCTCACTTGTCAACACTTTACCTCTTGACAACCACCCACCGGATCTCTCCTGACTATTATTCCTTTCTTGATACTTTGGGCTCTTCTCTAGAAGTCACTCCTCTTCTCCAGCCACTTCCTCTCCCACCTCCATTTCCTCTTCCACACCTTCTCCTCCTATCTGCTCCAACTCCTCCCATTCCATCCCCCCATTCTCCACCCCCTCCCTCAGGTGTTCCACCCTCTCCTCAGCTGATTCCATCTCCCAATCAGCCCCCTCTCCTTTCCTCTCATGTGGCTCAGGTCCTCGTTTGTCCTCCTCTCTCCTATTCTTCCAGGCAGTCTCCAATCTGTGTTCTCTACGCTCCTGCCTCCTCCCCTCCCGCAATGCATTCTGGGATCTGTAGTTTTTCCACTTGGGCTTTTCTCTCTTCCCCCCTGCATTCTGGGCTCTGTGGCTTCTCTGATTCTCACAATATTCATAAATGTTTGCTATATATTTTATAAAGGCAGATATAGTATCCGATGTTTTTAAAAACTTTTTTTTAATCTATTTTGTGTTTTTTGTAGAAAGTTGTTTGTGACCCCTGAGGCAGCCGAAACACGGACCGTGTCGGGTCCTTGATGTGAATATTTTGAATAAACTGCTCTTTGATATTATCTCCCTATTGATTTGTACATTTGTCAGCCTCTACTTTTGCTGTTTTGTTTTGATTTTCCGTGGAGGCTCCTCCTGTCTTTTTGGATTTGATTTCCACCTACTAATCTGACATCACAAGCTCCTACTTTCTGATTCTGCCATGAAAGCAGCTTCTGCTAAGGACTTGGCTCGTCCCATTGACCCATCTAGAAGTATACCATCACTGCTTCCTGCTTTCTGACTCTTCTAGACATTTAATTGAATACTCAGTCCTGCGGCATGAGATGTAATTATACTGGTGCTGGTATTTGTACGCTGTATTATTACCTGTTCTCTGTTTTTTAGGATGCAATCTATGGCTCCTGCGCTTACTCTGTTCCTCTCATCGGCATGCCCAGAATTCTGATATCACTGGCTTCTGCTTTCTGACTTTGTTGTGAACGCAGCTTCTGCTCCTGGCTCAGCTCCTCCCTTTGACATGTGCAGAGGTCAACATCACTCGTTCCTACTCTCAGACTCTGCTACGAACAGGACTTGTGCTCCAGAGTGGGCTTCTCCCATTGGCCTGCCAAGAAGGTGATCTCATCATTACTGGACATTTAACTGACTACCCAGTCCTGCTGTGAGAGATGTTATGCTGGTGCTTATAGTTGTACTCTGTATTGTTACCTGTTTTCTTGTCTATTTTTTAGTTTGACATCCCTGGCTCCTGTTTTCTGAATCTGACGCGAATGTGGCTTCTACTCCTGACTCGGTTCCTCCTATTGACCTGTCTAGAAGTCTGACATCACTGGCTCCTGCTTTCTGACACTACTACAAAAGTGGCTTCTGCTCTGAACTTGGCTCTTCCCATTGACCCACCCAGAAGACTGACATCAGTGGCTCCTGTTCTCTGATTATGCCTTGACTGTGTCTTTTTTCTCCAGGCAGCTCCTCCTATTGGCCTGCCCAGAAGATGTTCTCATCATTACCATAGATGCCAAGGGTGGCCCATCCCAATGCTAGAAATTTACCACTGCATGCTGGAGATTAAATGCCAAATGAGTGAGATTTTTGTTCACGGGCCCCAACCATGTCTAAAACTAGTTCTGGCAGATCATGCATTTTCCAAAAACTGACATATTGCAACCAATAAATAGAAAATAAAATTATTTTTCTACCTTTATTGTTTGGTCATTTAATTTTCTTCATCATGTTGGTTCCAGTCTCAGGTTTCTGCTTTCCTCTGTCTTCTCTTAACTCTCTTGCCAGGGCCTCTTGATCCATTTAGCATTTCTTCTCTCTGCATGTCCACTATGCATCTTCCCTCTGTGTTGCTATTACTCTGTTTAGTATTTCCTGTGTCCCTGCTCCTATCCTCCCACCATGTTTATTCTTCATCTTGTATCTGTATTCTTGCCCTATCCAGTATCATCCTTGTGTCCCCATCCCCCCTCATGTTTCATCATCCCTCTGTGTTCTTATCCTCTCCCTTTAACCTGTCCTGCATCATCCCTCTGTGTTTCTACCCCTCCCCTTTCCAGTATCAGCCTTCTCTGTCCCCATCCCACCTCATTTGTCATCATCCCTTTGTGTCCCTATCCCCCCACTTGTCCAGCATCTCTCCCTCTCTGTCCTCTTCCTTATACCTTCCTCCCCAGGAATTCAAGAAAGGTCCCTCTCTTTCCTGAACATGAACCCACTTCTCATAGATATACTGTATATTTCTTTTCCTCATTCCCTCAAAGATCCCAGCCATATTTAATTTCCTTCTCTCTCACTTCTATCCCCTTCCTGCATTTCTCTCCCTTTCCCTGCAAGTCCTGCATCCTCTAGCTTTCCCCTCTCTCGTGGCAGGTCTCACTCCCTTACCTCTGTCCTCCTCCCTCCCCCTCCCATGGTCTGGCATCTCTCCTCTTCCCTCTCCCCTCCCTTGGTCTGGCATCTCTCTTCTTCCCTCCAATCCTCCCGCAGTCTGGCATATCTCTTCTTCCCTTTCACTCTTCCCCCACATTTGATAACTCTACCCTTCCCTCCCCAGTGATAATGTGGTGGCTCTTTATCCCTTCCCTTCTCACAATCCACAGCTGCATTTCACTTCCTGCACCCTCTTCCCGCGTTGCATTCCTTCCTTTTCTCTTAGGGAAGTCATCCCACTCCTTTATCATTTTTGTCATCCTTCTTTGTACCTTTTCTAATTCTGCTATATCTTTTTTGAGATGCAACCACCAGAATTCCACACAGTATTGGTTGTGTGGTCGCTCCATGGTGCAATACAAAGGCATTATAATACTCTCATTTTTGTTTCCCATTCGTTTTCTTATCATTTATAACATTTTATTTGCTTTCTTAATCGAAGCTGTGCACTGAGCAGAGGGTTTGAACATATCATCAATGATGACACCTAGAGGCCATTTCCCGACATAAATCGGGAGATGGCCGGCGATCTCTCAAAAGCGGCGAAATCAGTATAATCGAAAGCGGCTTTTTTGACAGCATCGCCACTTTCCCGTCGCCTTGTCGACGAAAGTTCAAGGGGGCGTGTCGGCGGCGTAGCGAAGGCGGGACATGGGCGTGGCTACAAGATGGCCAGCTTTCGCGGATAATGGGAAAAAAAGCGGCGTTAATCAGTATTTCGCCGGGTTTACTTGGTCCTTTTATTTTCACGACCAAGCCTCAAAAAGGTGCCCCAACTGACCAGATGACCACCGGAGGGAATGGGGGATGACCTCCCCTTAGTCCCCCAGTGGTCACCAACCCCCTCCCACACTAAAAAAATATAAATAAAAACTTTTTTTTGCCAGCTTGTATGCCAGCCTCAAATGTCATACCCAGCTCCCTGACAGCAGTATGCAAGTCCCTGGAGCAGTTTTTAATGGGTGCAGTGCACTTCAGGCAGGCAGACCCAGGTCCATCCCCCCCCCCTACCTGTTACACTTGTGGTGCTAAGTGTTGAGCCCTCCAAACCCTCCCAAAACCCACTGTACCCCCCCTTCACCCATGAGGGCTATGGTAATGGTGTAGAGTTGTGGGGAGTAGGTTTGGGGGGCTCAGCACCAAAGGTAAGGGAGCTATGCACCTGTGAGGTATTTGTATATTTTTAAAAAAATTTTAGAAGTGCCCCCTAGGGTGCCCAGTTGGTGTCCTGGCATGTCAGGGGGACCAGTGCACTACAAATGCTGGCTCCTCCCACGACCAAATGCCTTGGATTTCACCGGGTTTGAGATGGCCGGCATTTTTTTCCATTATCGTTGAAAAACAAAACCGGCGATCTGAAACCCGGCGAAATCCAAGGCATTTGGCCGGGCTAAACCGTATTATCAAAAAAAAGATGGCCGGAAATCTTTTTCGATAATACGGTTCTGGCCAGCTGTTGCGCCGCCTCCAAAATAGATCGCCGGCGACGTTCGATTATGCCCTAGTGTCATCAGCAAATTTAATTACCTAACTAGTTATTCCCATCTCTAGATCATTTACAAATATGTTACAAAGCAGGAGTCCCAGCACAGACCCCTGGGAAACCACACTACCGTTCTGCATTTAGAATACTGACCATTTAATCCTCTCTGTTTTTTGTCTTTTAACCATTTTTAATCTATAATAGGACATTATCTCCCATCCCATGACCTTCTAATTTCATAGTAACATAGTAAATGACGGCAGATAAAGACCTGTATGGTCCATCCAGTCTGCCCAACAAGATAAACTCATTTTACATGGTATGTGATACTTTATATGTATACCCGAGTTTGATTTGTCCTTGCCTTTCTCAGGGCACAGACCGTAGAAGTCTGCTCAGCACTGTTCTTGTACTAAAAGTTCTGAAGCCAACGTCAAAAACCCTTAAAATTTACACTCCAGCCCATCCATATCTATTCAGTTACGATTAGGACGTAGACTGTAGAAGTCTGCCCAGCACCGGTTTTGCTTCCCAATTACTGACGTCGCCATCCAGTCTCCACTAAGATTCCGTGGATCCCTTCCTTCTAAACAGGATTCCTTTGTGTTTATTTATTTAATTAATTTTTCCCACGCATGTTTGAATTCCATTACTGTTTTCATCTCCACCACCTCCCACGGAAGGGCATTCCACATATCCACCACCCTCGCCGTGAAAAAATACTTCCTGACATTACTCCTGAGTCTGCTCCCCTTCAACCTCAATTCATGTCCTCTAGTTCTACCACCTTCCCATCTCCGGAAATGGTTTGTTTGTGGATTAATACCTTTCAAATATTTGAATGTCTGTATCATGTCACCCCTGTTTCTCCTTTCCTCCAAGGTATACATGTTCAGGTCGGCAAGTCTCTCCTCGTATGGTTTGCAATGCAAATCCCATACCATTTTTGTAGGTTTTCTTTGCACCGCTTCCAGTCTTTTTACATCTTTAGCACAATACTCCAAGTGGGGCCTCACCAGCGACTTGTAGAGGGCATCTACTTTCTTCTGCTGGTTATACCCCTTTCTATGCAGCCTAGAATCCTTCTGGCCACGGCCATCGCCTTGTCATATTGTTTTTTCACATTTAGATCTTCGGACACTAACACCCCAAGGTCTCTCTCTCTTGAGTTAAGCTTACTATTGGCACAAATTCGCCCTGGCAGAGAGGGTGGTGATGTCACCACACAGCTGTTTTCGATGGAACAAAGGTTCATATTCACGTGGAATACGGTGGCTCCCAGGGGACTCAATTTAGAGGTAGAATGGATATAACTGAAGAGTTAATCAAACAGGCGAATTTAATTGTGTGAGCGCCGGGATATAAAGCAGGTGATCTGGGTCCGATTAGGAGCTATATGCTTTGAGACGGTCAGCAGAGATTCCCCCTGCGGACGTTTGTCCCGAAGGTAGGCAGCCATAAAGTATGAAAAATACTAGATAATGTAGATATGAGAGATATGGTGAATATGAATTTATAGGGTGAAATAGTATGCGAATGATCTTTTGTTACAGGTCTTGGGAGTTGCTCCTCCTGATGAAGGGCAACACGAAATGCGGTCTCGCATTGAGGAGCCAAAGCGAAATCAGCTGCTGAGTGTTGGGTGATATCCTACGGAAGCTCTCTTCAAGCTGCGCTTTGCTATCGAGCTAACCCACTTTGATTGTTTACAACAGTGGATTCCTTTTGGAAAGCTTTTTGCTTGCAAAAATTGTGGTATAGAGGAAGCATAACATAGGGGACATGGAGGGGCATAATCGAACAGAAACGCCTATCTCCATGGGCGTTTATCTCCGAGAACGGGTCCGTGAAGGGGCGGAGTGAACCGTATTTTCAAAAAAAAAATAGACGCCCATGTTTTATTCGCCAAGGTGTGAGCTGGGCGTTTTTGCTTTTCACCGATAATGGAAAATGAAATCGCCCAGCTCAAAAACGAATAAATCCAAGGCATTTGTTCGTGGGAGGGGCCAGGATTCATAGTGCACTGGTCCCCCTCACATGCCAGGACACCAACCGGGCACCCTAGGGGGCACTTTTACAAAAACAAAAAAAAAGGTAAAAGAGCTCCCAGGTGCATAGCACCCTTCCCTTGGGTGTTGAGCCCCCCAAATCCCCCTCAAAACCCACTGCCCACAAGTCTACACCATTACTATAGCCCTAAGAGGTGAAGGGGGGCACCTACATGTGGGTACAGTGGGTTTGGGGGGGTTGGACGACTAAGCATTAAGCAGCACAATTGTAACAGGTAGGGGGGGATGGGCCTGGGTCCACCTGCCTGACGTCCACTGCACCCCCTAACAACTGCTCCAGGGACCTGCATACTGCTGCTTGGGAGGAGGGTATGACATTTGAGGGTGAAAATAAAAAGTTGTGAAACATCATTTTTTTGTGGTGGGAGGGGGTTAGTGACCACTGGGGGAGTCAGGGGAGGTCATCCCCGATTCCCTCTGGGGGTAATCTGGTCATTTAGGGCACTTTTTGGGGCCTTATTCGTGAAAAAACAGGGTCCAGGAAAAGTGCCCTAAATTCTAGCTACAAACGCATCCATTATCGGCGAAAGGCGCCCATCTCTGTTCGGGTGATAACCACGCCCCAGTTCCGCCATCACCACGCCTCCGACACGCCCCCGTCAACTTTGTCCGCATCCGCGACGGAGTGCAGTTGAAAGCGTCCAAAGTTCGGCTTTCGATTATACCGCTTTATTTGTTTTTGTGAGAAAAACGCCCATCTCCCGATTTAGGTCGGAACTTGGGAGTTTTTCTCGTTCGATTATAAGCTGGATGGTATCCCAAAGGGACTAATTTTGATCCTGAGAAACTGTCCTAAGTGGAAGCAAATAATTTATATGTCTGTAATTGTTCAGATATATCGAATATATTGTGGTAAAGAAAAATATAGTGTGCATAGAGCGTGTGTGTGTGTGTGGGGGCTTGTTAGTGATATGAAAGGCTTGGATGAGTGAGTTCCTTAGATATCAGGATAGGTTAAGATGTATATATGCATATGTAATAATGATGATTAAAATGTCTTTGTGATAAGAATATAACGAGTACAGAGGTATTTTAGAGTGTGGATATTGTACTCTAATACAATTTATGTACCCCTATTAAAGTAGATGATTAAATTTTAACTGCCAGACCCTCGATCATTCTTCTAACGTCCGTAGATCCCTTCTCATTGTTTCTACTCACTCCAGGGTACCCACTGTATTGGCTATTTTTGTGTCATCCGCAAAAAGGCAAACCTTTCCATCCAACCCTTCAGCAATATCTCCCATAAATATATTAAACAGAATAGGCCCCAGCACTGACCCCTGAGAAACATTTAATTTACCACCACCCTCTGCCACCTGTCAGTCAACCAGTTTCCTATCCAGTTTCACCACTTTCGGTCCTAAGTTCAACCCTTTCAGCTTATTCACAAGTCTTCTGTGGGGGACTGTATCAAAGGATTTGCTGAAATCCAAGTAGATTACATCTAGCAAATGTCCTTCATCCAGTTCTTTTGTCACCCAGTCAAAGAAGTCAATAAGATTCATTTGGCAGGATTTTCCTTTGGTAAAGCCATGTTGCCTCGGATCCTGTAACCCATTGGCTTCTGAAAAGCTAACTATCCTTTCTTTCAGTAGCGACTCCATTATTTTTCCTACCACTGACGTGAGACTTACTGGTCTGTAGTTTTCCACTTCTTCCCTGTCTCCACTTTTGTGAAGAGGGAACACATCCACTCATCTCCAATCCCGTGGAACCTTTCCCTTCTCTAAAGATCTATTAAATAAATCTTTAAGAGGTCCCGCCAGTATCCTGGGATGTATCCCATCCGGCCCCATAGCTTTGTCCAACTTCAGATTCTCAAGCTGTTTGTAAACTCTTTATTCCGTAAACGGCACAGTATCCACTTTCTCAGGAGTCTTTCATGAGGTACTTTGTCAAATGCTTTTTGAAAATCAAGATGCACAATATTGACTGGCTCACCTTTAGCCACATGTTTATTCACCTCTTCAAAGAAACGTTATAGATTGGTGAGGCAAAATTTACCTTGACTAAATCCATGTTGGCTTTGGCTCATTAATCCATGCTTATGTATATGCTCTGCAATTTTGTTCTTTATAGTGGTCTCTACCATTGTGACTGGCCCCAACATTAGGCTCACTGGTCTATAATTTCCCAGATGACCTTTTGAGCCCTTTTTAAAAGTTAGCATTGTATTGGCCACTCTCTAATCTTCTGGTATGATGCTGGATTTTAAAGATAAGTTACATAGTACTAATAATAGCTCTGCAAGTTCATTTTTCAATTCTATCAGTACTCTGTGATGTATGCCATCCGGTCCAGGCAATTGCAACTCTGTATTTTGTCAAATTGACCCATGTAGATGGTAAGCCTATCCCTGGACAGCTTTTAGTTGTTCGCTTCATGAGAGGTTTGCTTTTATCAAATCCTCCTATCAAACCTCCACCAGTGTCATGGGATCTCAAAGTTGTTCTCACCCAGCTGATGAAAGCTCCTTTTGAGCCACTGAATTCCTGCCATCTGAAGTACTTGACCTGGTAGGTCGTTTTCTTGGTGGCTGTTACTTCAGCTCATAGGGTCAGTGAGCTTCAGACCTTAGTAGTAGATTCCCCTTATACTAAGTTTCATCACAACAGAGTAGTCCTCCACACGCACCCTAAGTTCCTGCCAAAGGTGGTGTTGGAGTTGAACCAGTCAATTGTCTTGCCAACATTCTTTCCCCGTCCTCACGCCCATCCTGGCAAAAGCAGCTTGCACATCTTGGATTGCAAGAGAGCGTTGGCCTTTTACATGGGGCGGACGAAGCCCTTCAGACAGTCCGCCCAGTTGTTTGTTTCTTTTGATCCCAACCAGAGGGGAGTCGCTATCCGTAAACACACCATTTCCAATTGGTTAGCAGATTGCATTTCCTTTGCTTATGCCTGTGTAGGGCTGGCTTTAGAGGGTCATGTCATGGCTCATAATGTTAGAGCCACGGCTGCGTCGGTAGCCCATTTGAAGTCAGCCTCCATTTAAGAGATTTGCAAAGCTGTGACGTGGTCTTCAATACATACATTCACATCTCACTACTGCCTTGAGCAGGATACCCGATGCGACATCAGTTTAGGCAGTCAGTGTTGCAGAATCTGTTTGGGGTCTAGAATCCAATTCCACCCTCCTAGGCCCGTTTTGTTCTGTTCCAGGCTGCACCCTCATCTAGTTGTATATAGTTTCAGGTTAATCTGCATTAAGTCCTCGCCATTGCGCGGCCCAATTGACCACTGTTTGTTGTTTTGGGTAAGCCTGAATATTATGAATTCCCCACTTGTAAGAATGTAAGCCTGCTTGTCCTCAGAAAAAGCGAAGATACTTACCTGTAGCAGGTATTCTCCAAGGACAGCAGGCTTCACAGTCTCATAAGCCCACCCACCTCCCCTTGGAGTTGTTTTGTCTTCAATTTTTACTTTGTTTTTTGCTTTTGGATTAAACTGAGAGGCGTGGTCGTGCTGCAGGTGGGAAGGCTCACACCCCAAAGGCTCTCGTTTTTTTTCTCTTTGGTATTCTACCGACCCATGCGACGCAGGATCGTCTACCCACTTGTGAGTATGTGAAGCCTGCTGTCCTCGGACAATACCTGCTGCAGGTAAGTATCTTCACAAACTCAGCAGACCCAGGGTTTGAGGGCTGGTGGGAGTGTAGGGAAGGAGAAGCATGTTCCTGAGCAGTGGGGGGTGGGGGGCAGGGTTTGTGAGCAGCTGGGGAAGGGGGGAGAGTGGGGCAAGGTTGAATTGGTGAGTCCAAAGGTCTATTGCCAGGGGCTGAGAGGGCCCTGAATTTATAAGGAGGGGTTGGGGTGTTGGATTAGGGGGTGGGTATGAGTTGGAGATTCAGGATTCTGGCTTGGAGAAGGGCAATGCTTGTATATGGGGGCAGAACAGATGCACTATTGGTAGTTGGGACAGCTCAAACACAGTAAAGGCCAATGCAGTAGCTGTCACAGATGGCCACACCTCCACCCTGGCCCACTGCTGCGTTAGGTGTCACAGACCCAAGGAAGGTGAGCCCTTGGGCCGCTGCCAGATTCTGGCTAGCATTTTGAAAACAATACATCTGCAAGGAGAGAATAATTATAAGATCCACCAAAAGAACTCTCCAGTAAGAATTATATTGCTTTATAGACATATATCTAAGTAACACAAAGTACAAAATTTGTCATTTGAATTAAGAAATCACTCAATATGGCACCAGGCACATAAGAAATGCGTCACATAGGCAGAACAGAGCTAACAGCTACTTTCTCTAACAATGGTGACTGCGTTCACACATCCCCGTGACTTCTATTGTGAACATAATATATCTTCAGCTTGTTCAAACCTCAGAATTGTGTACAGGCCCATAAAACAATATAATGTGTGGACCTTAGCATGCCCAATTCTAAAAAAATAATCACTACTCAAAAATGAGAAAAATGTTATATATCTCCTATATCACTTAGCTGTGGCGTCATTCTGTTAAACTGCCGCTCTACGAGGTGCCCCGTTTCGTAATCCATCAAGTGCTGTAAGTGCAGCAACCAGGGGCATAGCTACGGGTGGGCTCTCAGCTCAGGCCCACCAAGGCAGCAGGCAGCTCTTCGGTCCTCCTCTTCCCTGCCTAAATTTTTTTTGTGTGTGGGCCAGGTCCTGATCCTGAAGTCATAGGCCATTGTAGTGCTGCACACCGGTGCCACTATTCACTCCATGTCCGGTTTCACTCCGGAGTCTCTGAACTCTGCATTGCTGCTTTGACTTGCTCCACCCCCCTGTGCTCATGATGACACCGCAGTACTGCATGGGAAGGGAAACTGTACCGGCTGCCATCAGTGTCGCGGTTCCTCCCCTCTGCCCTGCTGGATCAAGATCTGCCTTTTTTGGTTGATCCCACCCAGACCTCAGCACTCCCCCATGGCCCCACCACAGCACACATGGAGTGGAACACAGTGAGTGCTCTCTGAGTCTGTACCACCATCTTCCACCACAACCGAAGCCCAGCTGCTCAGCGCAGGTAAAATAAATATATATATTTTTAATTTTAACGTCGTGTACAGTGTAGTGCTGGCTGGTGATGGGCTTCTGGGTGGGGGGGTGCTCTTCACTGCCTAGGTAAAAAAAAAGTATATTTAATCAATACATTTTTATAGTGCCCAGGTTAAAATTTTTTTAAAAGGTTGTATATTTATCATGTTGGTGCCTTGATGGGGTTTGGGTGCAGTGCTCGGGTTAAAAAATAAAAAAAGTTTTAAATTTAATGTAGGCGGGTTTCTGGGTGGTGGTGGGCTCTGCAGTGCCCAGGACATTAAACAAAAAGTCTTATATTTAATGCTGGTGTACTTCATGGTGGGGGGAGGAGATGCCAGCCCATGGGGGGATTGGTAGGGGGTAGGACAGGGCTGACACTAGGCTACAGGAAGGGGTGGGGAGTAGGTTAGGGCGGATACCTAGATATGGGATGGATGGTGGGGGAAGGGAAAACCTGATACCAGACTATGGGGATAGATGGGGGGTAGAGAAGGGAAGGGCTGATGCTGGGCTATGGTGATGGATGAGGGGTAGGGAAGGGAAAAGCTGATGCCGGGCTGAAGGGCAGCGAATGGCAGTCTCTTTTGATCTGCCTCTTTATGTCTTTACATCATAGAAAATTCACATTTTCATATATATTTGTATATTTATTTACTTCCCATGCTAGTGCATGCATGTACTGGTGAAAACTTTTATATCAACCACAATTGAATCTAGATACATTGATTTCTTCTTTCCAAATCTGAATCTAGATAAATTGATTTCTTGTTTCTGAATTCTCTTTCAATAAATGGCTTATGACAATCATCATATGGATGTCATGCCAGTCTTTGCGTGGCTTCTATATGTATAAACAGAAATATTAACAGGCCTTTGAATCACTGAAAGAGAAGCAGATGTCCCCACCAATACTAACATGCCAGACTTCAGCAAACCCTTCATCTTAACCACAGATGCCAGTTGTGCTGGTTAGGGGCAATCCTGACCCAGGAACAGGAAGGTCAA
>NW_021963750.1:0-56549 GCF_901765095.1 Microcaecilia unicolor | reverse complement strand
AGGATCCGAGGGGGAAGCCCGCTGCACCGTCAGGCACGCCTGGCCACATAGGAGCCGCAAACTGAGGCCTGCAAACTTAAGGCAGCCGCCTCGAAGGATGACCTTAAAGCCGCTTCCAATCTTCTGTCTTGGGCGTCCTTTATGTGCCGTGCCACCTTCCACCGGCAACGCCGTTTTCTTAGTCACCGCAGTGATTAAAGAATCCACGGTAGGCCAAACAAAGGCCTCACGCTCACTTTCAGGCAAAGGATAGAGGCGGGACATAGCCCTAGCCACTTTGAGGCTCGCTTCTGGGACATCCCATTGAGCCGAAATTAAGGTGTGCATGGCATCATGCACATGGAAGGTTCTAGGCGGGCGCTTCGTCCCCAGCATAATGGCGGAGCCAACAGGGCTGAGGGAGAGACGTCCTCCGGAGAGGAAATCTTCAAATGCTCATGGCCTGCATTAACAGGTTGGGCAAATCCTCTGAGCGAAAGATCCGTGCTGCAGAGGGGTCATCCGCTCCATCCGAGCGGGAATCCGTCTCCTCCAAGGAATCCACAAGAACCGTTGGGAGAACTCAAGATACGCTGCCCTCATCTACATCAGAGGAAACAGCGTCCTCTAAGGCCTGGGCATCCACCGAGGGCGTTTTACTTCCGGGGGCCTCAACCCTTTATCGGACAAGGAGGGAAGGGGCAACGTTTTGCATAATAAAGGCCTGATGCAGCAGCAAAATAAACTCGGGGGAGAAAACCCCCAGACTGTGCACTTCAGCAGCTTGGGCCACAGCCCTAGACGCACCCTCAACCGAGCGCTCGCAAGAGCGGGGAGAACCATGCTGCGCATCCAAGATGGCGTCCGGCGCGACACTCCGCGAAGGAGCCGCGCGGGAAGAACGGCGCTTAACTTTAGCCGCTTTTTTTGCCGTCGCCTAAATCAAGGGCGGCCATGGCATGAACGTCTCCCAGCTCAAGGGCGGCCCAAGAAGAAGCCGTCCGAGCAGAGTGGCCAGCCAAGATGGCGGAGGCGAGCAGCGGAGGGATGGGCGTTTATGGCGGGGAAAAACTGCCACGCTGGAGGAAGACCTGGGACACTGACCGGCCTCCAAACTGACACCCAACAAGGGCGAATCAGATTTTAAAACCCCCGCATCCACTCTAGAAGCGCACAGCGCGTCCGGGGAGCGATTTTCGCGCCCTCGCCCTCCGACGCCATAGGCCACGTGGAGATCAATCGGGGAACCCCTGCCCCGCTATAAAAAGGTAAAATTACCTGCTTCTCGCTCCGAGCTGTAACGACCTGGTGTCCCAGTGAGTAGCTGCAATAAAGGTTTAAATAAACGTCGAAATAAACGCCCTTAAAGACGTTCAAAATTTTTTTTTTTTTAACGGAGTCAGCGGGAGGGGGGAGAAAAGGAGGGACCTGGCACCACAGGTTTGCACTTGCTCAAGAACAGCCCTCCAAACCCCAGGCACTCAACAAAACCTAAAAATTAGGCTTGGAGGCCTAGCCAGAGCTGCTGCTAGTGTGTGACCACCACCTGCTGAGATAGAGAACATACTGAGGAGTTTCCGGCAGCACATGACCACATATAGGGAGGCAAAAGGATCGCTCTCTATCTCCACCTGCTGGTAGATGGACACAACCCACCAGTCTATGGATTGATCAGCATGATGATATGGAAACCACATTACTTAAAACTGAAGAAGCAGCCAGTGTGGGGGCTAAAGAGAACAGGCAAATAGTCTCCTTGAAGTCCAGAACCGCCGGATACACCTCTGACAGCACTGCTCCAGATGGTTACCATATAGCTCTAGAAAGAGGACAGATTGAGCCAGTCTAGGTTTACTTCTATTACTTGCAATGGAAGTAAAATTCGGACTGGCTTAATCTGTCCTCTTTTCTTCTAGAGCCATATGGTAACCCAGGTCTGTTGGGGTGGGGGGACAGGGGGTGAGATCTGTTCTGCTCCCCATGGTACAGGGCCTGCTCCAGTGAGGGCCAGGCATTATGCCTTCCTACCAGCAGGGACATGTTTTTTTTATTTATTTCTCTTGAGTGAATTGAGATTGAAGAGAAGATTCTAACTGCCAATTTGTCCTGGCAGGAACACTGTGTGCAAGAGCAATGTATCCCTTTCATGCTGAGTGTGTGTGTTGTGGTTGGGGAGGGAACAGCACATATAAATGCTCACTGAAAGGCAGACAGAGTGAATAAGCACATTGCACACTAGAAAAATAATGCAGTACCCCTGCTCAGCTGCTGGCTCTGAAGGGCCATGCAGCGTGTGCTGTCAGCAAGTCCTACCCCATGGCGCACACACACACTGACCTGTCTGACTGCCCCAGCCTACCTTGGTCCAGGGCTCCAGCATCTCTGCTGGCCCCAGCCCTCTGGTGCGCCTAGAGGAAAATTCTCTCCTGAGTTCATTACAATAGCATTAGTCCCTGACAAAGAGCAAGAAGCTAGCCAGGCCAATTTAATTAACTATTATTAGTATTATGTGCTGCCGAACGGACAACCTTGGAAAGCCTGGGAGCTACAAGGGGAGCCTATGGGGAATACATCCAAGCAGGGTGAACATGCAAGAGGGGTGAGGGAATACGGACCCGTACTCCTCAGGCAAGGCCTTGCAGGACCAAGTCAAAGCCGCACACACTGGCACTAGAAGTGTGACTGAGAGCTGCAGAGCAAAGCTCTGAGCTCAACCAGGTATGGTCCGAGACTGTGACCAGGAAGAAAGTCATCCTCGGGAACAAAGGGTAAAACGCTTAGGCAGGGAAGAAACTTGTGAAGAACAAGGGGAAGCAATCTGCATATGCTGAAGGTAGGGAACCCTGATGTGTTCAGGAGATGCTTAGATTCAGCTTGTTGAGTGGTCCACACATATTTTAGGAAGATTTCCAGTGCTACCACTTGTCATTTAGGACTACAATCAGTAAGGGCGCCGAAAAAAAAAATAGGCACTGATCGCAATTCTATAAATGGTGTTCCAAGTTGGGCACTGTTTATAGAATAGCATGTAGTGCTGGGAGTTGGGTGTGAGGATTCACACCAACTGAAATCTGTTGTGAACCCTCACGCATAAGCTGTGTGCAGTATTAAAGAATATGGGGGATCTGCGCCTATCTCCACCGAACGCCCTTGACCCTGCCATGCCCCTCCCATCGCCATGTCCCCTTTTCAGTTGCGTACTAAAAAAAGAATTTGCATGCAGATCTTTATAGAATAGTGCTCATCCAATATTAATGATTACAAGTATGGAGTCCCCTATGTACTGTGTAGTATTGGAGGAAAAGACTTCAGTTGCTCGGCTTTTTTTTTTTGTGGTTCGCTCTACAGACAGCCTCTGTTTCTCGATAGCTTCGTCAGGAGATGAACCGCTAGCTAATTGTGAGTAGCCCCGTTTGTCCAAGTCTGGTCGTTTGCGACAAGGAAAGTATTCAACAACAAGTACCATTGTTCTGTAGAATAGTGCTTAGCAAGATGCGTTTGCAAATTCTAATTGGAAACAATTAGCTGCAATTGGTTGTCAGTGCCTAATTATTGCTAGCTATCGGCTCGTTAGTCAAATTTGAATGCAATTTTAGGTGCTATATATAGCATCTGGAGGCTAGCTCTCAATCCTTTAGCAATGATGAAGTCTATGTTTACATTTATGTTTGCTTTTATAACAAGCTTGATCCCCACAGAAGGTTCAGAGCAAGGTAACAAGAAAACCAATCAATATACCCAAATCAGGTTAGTACAGCAAAAGTGAACGTTACAACAGAAACAGCTATTATAAAAGACTAGTAAAAAAGCCCGTTTCTGATGCAAATGAAACAGGGGCTAGCAAGGTTTTCTTCTGTGTGCATGTGGGAGTGTGTGTGTCCCTGCCCTCTCTCCCTTCCCTGTGCTGTCTGTCCCCTCCCCCTCAGAGTCAAGTCCTCAGTGTTAAGTTCTTGCTGTGCTGTGTTTGTGTTACAGAGATAGTGAGGGCTTCTGCCCTCTCTCCCCTCCCTCCTCTGACTCCTTCACTGTTACAGAGAGCGATTTGATTTCGTGCTTTGCTGTGTTTTCCTTCACTGTTTGTGTTACAGAGAGAGCGAGGGCGGGGCAGACACTCATGGGGAAACCGGATCTCTCTCCTCCTTCACACTTCCGGCTGGAGGCTTCATTTAGAACGTTGGTGGTGCCTTTTATATAGAGATGTTTACAAAACAAGTGGGTCTTCAAAGTTCGCGAAATCAAAGATAAGAATTACAAGATCATATTCCAACGAGTCTAAACAAGATCTTACTTCAGTAAATTGAAAGTTTTACAGACTCAATTTTGCTTCAGACCGCCGTGGTAGCTTCAACTTGCTCAGTCATAATGTTTTTAAATGATCATGTTTCAGCAATAAGAGGTCAAGTTGCAATTCTGAGTTTTTCAGTGCCTTCTTTTCCAGCATGCTGGGCTCTTACAGGGCCGGTGCTAGGGTCTGCAAGCCACAGTCACCCCCCATCCCCTGGTCCAGCACCTCCTCTCTCTCTCTTCTCCCACCTGCCCCCTTTTTTAGCCACAGTTCCAGCTCCATTCTCTCATCTGTCCCCTGGATCAGCTCCCAAAACCAGAAGTAGTGAATTTTGTGACTCAGAGTACATGGGGCTGGCGCACCAGACCCATTTGACTAGAGGCAGAATGGCGGCAGTGAAAAGGATGCTCCATCACTCTGCTAAATATTCCATGGAGCAGAGCAGCTGGGGGAGGGCTAAAGCCAGGTGCCCCCCCTGCCG
Source organism: Microcaecilia unicolor (assembly GCF_901765095.1). Classification (NCBI taxonomy): domain Eukaryota; kingdom Metazoa; phylum Chordata; class Amphibia; order Gymnophiona; family Siphonopidae; genus Microcaecilia; species Microcaecilia unicolor. The sequence continues at coordinate 51,804 of NW_021963750.1, read as the reverse complement.
TGCATACCCCGCTTACTGAGTTCTGCCGGACCTACTGGCTTAGGTCTTTTCCAGCTTGAGGAAGAATTAAGTGTATTTTGCTTATGATTTGTGTTTGAAGCCATCAGGTGGTTAAAGGAAGACTGCAAAACATTATTTTCCTAATGCAGCTTGCAGCAATCTGCTTGCTTGATAATGACTTGAAGCAGAGAAGTAATCACCCCATGCGTCTGCACGGATTGCCGGACAGGCTCCGCCCCCTACAAGATCATATTCACATGGAAGTGAGCTCTGGATCTTAGCTGATTGGTAAAAGAAAGAACGTTCATGAAAATATTTAAGTCTCAATCCAGACACAGAAGGAAAACTCAAAAGATGATGGCCTATATAGCACTAGTTCCCAAACCTGGTCCCGGAGGCAACCCAACCAGTCAGGTTTTCAGGACACCCACAATGAATATTCATGAGAGATCTGCATGCACTGCCTCCACTGCATGGAAACCTCTCTCATGAATATTCATTGTGGAAATCCTGAAAACCTGACTGGCTAGGGTGCCTCCAGGACCAGGTTTGGGAACCACGGACCTATACTTCAATGTGAAGAGCCAGACAGTCTAATGGAAGATGATAAATTCTCAGAATATCATCCTTCCAAAACTTTAAAGACCAGACAACAAATCTTGAACAAAATATGACCTCTCAAAGAAAGTCAATGAAGTTGCACCAGTAAAAACGGAGACATGGTCATATTTACCTTTTCTAAATATCAATTGGCTAGTAATATTGTATATTAACTGAATCTTGTTTAATATTACTGAAATAGCAGAAAAAAAGAGAATTACAGTAATCCAGTTGTGAAAGAATCAACTGGAGTAACACAACAAAGTGATTGGTTTGAAAATATGAACAAATTAACCGCAGTTGACTGAGTTTGAAAAATGTTCTAATTAAATGATTAATCTGGTGTTCCATATTAGAGACCTGCATTGGAACGGGGACAGAAGCAGTTCCTGCGGGGTTCCCATGTAAGTGTAAGCAGCACCTGTGCCAGCCTCTCACCTACCGAGTACCAAGGCTCTTTGAGTGCTGTCTCCTGCTCCTTGTTTTAACAGCACAGACACAGCAAGTCTTCCATTAAGGAGGTGTTAGAGAGACAAATGGCGATGGAATTCAAAAAGGCGTGGGACGAACACAGAGGATCTCTAATTAGAAAATGGAAGTTATAAAAACCCTAAACTTAAACGGCTGCATGTGTGTGGATGTGTCAAGTGACGCTTAGATGGTGACTGGCTGTGATGAACTACAGCAGATACCGGGCAGACTTGTATGGTCTGTGTCTCATATACGACAGTCTGGTTTAGGATGGGCTGGAAAGGGCTTAGATAGCAACTTCAGTGGCTGGAACATGAGGACAGTGCTGGACAGACTTTTATGCTCTGTGTCCCATAAATGAGAAGACTATAGCTTGAGTGGGCTTCAATGGCAAATCCAGAAGTTGGAACATAAGAATAGGGTTGGATGGCCTTCTATGGTCTATGTCCCAGAAATGCCAAAGAAAGACCATGATCAAGTATATAATATCAACATTCCTTATTGATTTAATAATGAATTGATAATGAGTGTGACAACTGGGCAGACTGGATGGACTGTTCGTGTCTTTATCTGCCATCACTATGTTACTATTAATCCTCTTTGCTCCCGGGCTGATGTGAAGACTTCAGATATCTTTATGCGGCTCTTCATAGCCGATTAAGTGCCAAATATAGGGCCAGATGCACTAAATCTAACGAGCCAGCAACGTGGTTTTAAACTAGTTCTAGTCGGTTTAGCAAGCAAGGAGTAAAATGAGACATGCACAAAAGGGCTCTCTGAGCTATTTCCTATCATGGTAACAGCTAACAAAAACGGAATGCAAAGCTATTATAATGAGCTAACTACTATACAAAATGTGCATGCAAGGCAATGCACAGAAGCAAACCCTACCTTCAGTGCTGAAATTTTAACGAAAGGTCTGGCGCTGTCGGTCCTGACAGTTCATGTTGTAAGTATTCCACAGCCACTTTTGTCACTCCTGCAGGAGGAGAAGGGACCCTAGGGGAAAGAGGAGACGAGATGGAGCAGGGAAGGCAGTGAAGTGTTTGAGCCGGAGTGATAAAAATGCCTAGTAAAGAATGATTTTGTGCCTTCTATCTGTCTGTAGCAAAGCAGTTCTGTTTAATCACCACTGCTCTATGTCCCCCTAATGGAACAGTTTGCTGCCCCAGTGGAAGCAAAGAAGTTAAAAAAAAGTTTGCACGGCTCTCATACATGCAGCTACAAATCCCCAACCCCATCCCTGGAGCTCTCCTGCTTGAGCCGTTCCAGCAGCCAATCACAGCACGTTTAGCTTCTCTGGTGTCAGCTAAACTCGCTGTGATTGGTAGGCAGAAGGCACATTTGATAGCAACTGGAGAAGGAGTGATTTCCTGCCACGACTGTTTGCTGCACACAGTTTCATACCCCAATGCTGTATGCTGCTTGGACCTGAAGTTTTCAAGAAATAGAAAAGTTTTACAACGGCTTTCATACACGCATCTTCTGTGAAAGGCGCTCTGAGAATGCGCAGAGCAGCCACGCTTCCCCCCCCCCCCCCCCCCCAAATGAAGGAAAAAAATTGTATGTAAATAACAATGAAGGAAATCACATGCAAATGAGCTAACAGCAAGCAGCTCATTTGCATGTGATTTTCCTCATGCATGCCCGGTTTTCTCAGAATCGCTTTGCAGAAACGAGGATCGCTAAGGCAAGAGCTTTTTGTGGAGGGTTTAGTGCATCTGGGCCATAGTACTTAAACAGGTATGTTTCTGTTATCCCCAAAGACACAGAAATTCAGTGCCGGTGCCCGGACATGCCTGGCATTAAATTTCCACACACAACACTGGAATCTGTCAGCAAAACGTTGATCGCCACCAGATGAATATTGGGCACTGTATTTCTAGTTTGTAGGATCTGTTTGTACTCTGCACCTGTCACAGAGATACAGTTTTCTGTGTAGCAATTTATCGCAGTCAGGTTTTACTCCATTTCCTTAATGGAAAGAGTTTTGGGTTCTAGGGCATGTACTCTTAATAGCTTTGCTGCATGAGTCCTGGGAGTAAATGGTCTTTTCATATAGCAAAGCATGCTGTATAGATAGTGTGTGTTTTCTAGGTGTTTAGAAATCATTTTGGCTGGTAAACAAATATAATATGCATACCCCATTAACACAATCAATGGAACAAGAAATGTTGCGTAGGTCGAAGGAAGAATGGTCATGAATTAAATCTTAGCTGCTAAGTTGTATCCATTCTTCAAGCTCCTTATGTCTATCTTATTATAGATGTTATCATCCACAATGAGGCAAATCCAGCTCAGCATTTCTCTGTCCTTCCCAACACCCCCACAGACCGGCATCTGCCCCCTCTCTGAATCCCCCCATTCTTTCCCTGATGTATCTCAGAGGTGTCTTAGTTCCTGCAGTGATTCATCTTTGCTGCCTGTGCCGGCCCACACAGGCTTCCCAATGGCCTGGCCTGCCCTCGCTGATGTCACTTCCTGTTTCCTCACTGGCAGGACGCAGCAGAGGGAAGTCTGTAGGGGCCCGGCCCAGGAAGCGAAGATGAATAGCTGTAGCTGCCAGGATGCCTCCGAGGTACACTGGGGAGGCATGGGGGGGGGGGGGGGAGGAGGATTCAGAGAGAGGGGGCAGATGCCAGGCCACCAAAGGAGAGGAAGACAGGGGGCTGCCTGAGCCCAGAATAGGTGGGTACAGGCCAGTCCATAGCTACACCACTGCCAAAAACCAAACCTTGCTGCACATCACTGGTACTGTCCCTTAAGGGTGAACTCCATTGCCACTACCTTGTGTCGCCTTACACTCAACCAGTTCCTAACCGAGTCAGTGACTTTAAGGCCCTACCAAAGGAATTCAGTTTATTTATAGGTTGCCTATGCAGAATTGTGTCAAAGGCTTTGCTTAAAATCTAAGTACACCACATATGCGTACGTCTGGTAGCGCTATACAAATGCTAATAATAATAATCTAGCAGTACTCCCTTAATCCAACTTTCTGGTCACCCCGCCAAACAAGATTTACCTCTAGTAAATTCCACAAGGAAAAATAGCACTCTTAGTTGACTACAGGAAACATTAAAAACTGTTATTCTTCCAGAGCTATTGTTAAAAAACAGAACTGACTAAAAGAATGTTCAAACTTTTGCACCTGCCATGTTCATTGCTTTCTTATTTGAAAGTATAAAAAAAACAAAAATGCAAACGGTAATTAGAACATTAAACTTGCAGACAAGGTGCTTTGTGTAACTTTTACTATGCAGAGAATGTCAGCTTCTGTTCACTTGAGCATGCAGTGAAACATGATTTGAACAACTGTATTTAAATTTTTGCACACAACTGCACATAGACTTCAGGAATCTTTATTAATGCACCTGCAACCAGGAATCCATCTAACATCTGTCCGACAGCAAAAATCACTAGGGCTGATTCAGCCTTTCATGCAACCAAATGCAACTTAGTCAAATCCACATTTTCCATTAAACAGTTCCATAAGCAGGCATGAACAGCAAGCAATCTTACAAACCACCAGCAGATAATCAACTCAAGGAAAAAAAAGAAAAGGAAAAAGTTTGCTTACAATCCACAGATAGCAATAATGATCTGATACTGTAACTTGCAGCATATGGCCCCTTGAGTTTCTCCTACCTTCAGATGGTGGGTTTGTTTTTTGTGCTAGGCAGCACTTCCATGGTCCGAGATATCTGATTATCAGAAGACAGTTTTTCTGCAGAAAGATCCTCTATGCTAGTCCCTCCGCTGCTGTGAGATCTTTTCACCAGGGCCTGAGATCCAGACATATTTGAGCATAAGCGGTAGAAGTGGTAGAGACTGCAACACTGTCCAGATGGAAGGTTGAAAGGTCTGTGCAATATTGACTGTTGTCGTAATCCTTGTATACAATACATGACATTCCATCTCTTCAAAAAAGGACACCATGGTGATAGTTGGTGTCCTAGTAGAATTGTTCGCCACATGATTTCTGAGGATTAAAAAAAACCCAAAACAAAACACAGATGTAGGCTCTTCATACAAAATTCACGAAATATGTCTTGTAGTGTGAACATTTAAAAGAACAAGTAATAATGCCAGATTTTTTTTAATGCATGTAGAACGTTAATCTGATTTTAAAGGGTGAAAACAACATAGCAAAACAAAACATAACTTCCACGAACATGCTATTCATTTTTTTTTTTGGGGGGGGGGGGGGGGGTTATTTCTGCATACTTCTCTGTCTTACATTTTTATTCAGATTATTTTTGTTAAAATTACAACAGAGACAGATGTGCAGATGGTCTGTACTTTTACTGATTGACTGCATGAGCTGAAGCTGTTCAAATCAACTTCTCCATTCAAACTAGTACCACTGTAGAGAACAGTTTGTGCCATTCTTATCTGGATGGCACACAGCAGTCAAATGAGCAAGGATATGGCCTCTGTGCTTGTGAAATTTATGGGACCTTCATATTTCCAAAATGTACTCTAAATGACGACAAATGACCACTTTCATGGCTAAATTGATTAACAGAGCAATGTTTATTTTGCTTTTCACCAGCAGGCTTCTCTCCCTGATCTTTTGGGCTGTTGACTGAATCAGTACTTGCTCTAAGAGAACCTATGAGCTCTCATTCCCAACCATCCATGGATTTTTCTTCATTTATTTCTCCTTTCCATTTAAGACAAACCACCACAGTAACACTCATAAGCTGAGACCCCCCCCCCCCCCCACCACCACCAGCACCCAAGAGTCAAGAAAACCGGACCTCACAGTAACAGAGAAAAACAAGAGAACAGCAGTGATTATAGAGCTATCAGTTCCAAGCAATTCTGTGAATCAGATGGCGAGGTAGAGGATCCACAATTACCAAGAAATGCAGAGACTGAGAAAATAGGATAGCAAGATACAGAAATATTTCCCATTATATTGGGTGCTACAGGCCAGATTGAAGCATTTTCCAAGCACATCTTGATAGGATGACTATATGTATTTGAACTCTAAGAGGAAGTCATCTTTGCCACAATATGTGTACTAGGGGAAGCATTAGCAAATAAATTTGAGAAACTGTGATTAGACACCATATCCACGGGTTTAGGAGTGAGGTTCATAGCTGTCATTTCAAGCACCACAAAACTAACCTATTTGGGGACATTGCCCCGAGAGGTAAAAAAAACAGCAAACAAGTGCTCTAAAGTTTACCAGTAATGACTTATGTTCCCTCTTCCCACTGAATGATATTTGTTGCCTCCAGGGTACCAACTGACACAAGAAATCAGATTCAAAAATCTAAGCCAGCACTCTTAACTCTTAAGTGATCAACAGGAAAGACATTTAAAGGAAATGTTTATTTTATTTACCGAGATTTATTAACCACCTTTATGAAGAGATTCACCCAAGGCCTGTGCGGTACTCCTGGGACACAATGCATGGGGTCAGCCTGCCAAATAAGGGTCTTTCCCCCCTATATTTAGTAGTTCAGCCTAGTATGGGGCCACAATTGCTAATAGCTCATTACCTTCCATTTTGATGTGCGCCAGTACCTGACAGGAGATTTTGCTTCAGGGCACCCTGAAACTTGGGCATAGCTCTCTCGCTAACTGCATGCTTTCTGCATCAGCCCTTTGAACGTAGGCCCTTCAGGGACAGGGAAATACCTAATGTACCTAACAGTAACTTACCTTAAGCAACTACTGAAAAAAAAAAAGTGTGATGCTAAAGCCAGATAAATACAAAACACTTTTGCTCTGGGAAACCTGCCTTTACATCCTTTTGTTCTGACTTAAGGAAAGGGATATTAGCTCCTGAAAGCTAGTCAAGAAATGCATTTGTTAATCCATTAATGCATTAAGTTAGTCCAACAAAAGCTGTACAGCTTTAATTGAAGAATAGTCACAAGGTTTTATTTACAGAATTTGCATGCAAAAATCAAATTTGGTGTGTTCTTTCCCATACCATATCAATAGTTAATCAGAAAAAAGTCTTTTAATTTATTGAGAAAAGTACACAAGCCTATGGCCCATTTTGCTTTATACTACTTAAAACAGAATGCTAATTTTTTTTTAGTAGTAACGATGAAATGCTTTGATGTAACGCCACAGTAATCATTGGGCACCCAGGGACATTTTTATTACATTTGTACCCCGCGCTTTCCCACTCATGGCAGGCTCAATGCGGCTTACATGGGGCAAAGGAGAGTTAAGTGACTTGCCCAGAGTCACAAGGAACTGCCTCTGCCTGAAGTGGGAATTGAACTCTTTTCCACTGTACAAATATTGTAGTTACACATAGTAACAAAAGATCTGTTCACAAACAGCAACTTTAGTACATAATACACGTACTGGGAGGTTTTAGGGCATTTCAAAATCCTATTAAAGCAAATTGGTAAAGTTGGCTTATTACTAGTACGTTTCTTGTTTTTAAACAAGTAACCTTACAGTCTCACATCACTACTCAAACAGTTTATCTGAGCTAAGATTCTGTTCGTAATGCAAATCTCTCACCACAGCTGTGTCAAATTTATAACTTCTTCATGATACTAACCAACAGGCTACCGCGGCATTACTAGAGGCTTTATGATGGGTCTGATACGGGGCAGGATATAACACGCATCACCTACCTGCACAAAAAAAAAATCGTTTGGATTAGGTCGAAAACATGGAGTCTACAACACACACCTCTAACCTTCTTGATTTAACCCACGAACTTCATAGTTAATGTCTCCAATAGAAAACACAAAAGCCTTTTTTCTTTAAAGATAACTACCCTAGAGCTAGAAACACAAGCACTAAGAACCACTCTGTAAGCAGCACCAGACAACTAAACTGCACACTGTGACACTATATTCTTTCTATCCATAAGCTGCTGGGCCTCACCCACGTGGCTTCTCTTCTGTAGCATTTCCTGTCCGGACGAGCCCATCCTCTACAGTCGCTGGGGGGGGGGGGGGAGAGGAGGAAGAGCAGGACGTGGTTTCGTTTCCCTTACAGCCTGTCCTCCGCCCCTCTACTTTCGGTGATCAGGACGAGCCCTCCTTGCTTCTCCCGCCTCGTCCTTGCACTGAGGGCGGTCCCGGCCTGTGGGATGGCGGAGATGGAGCAGTAGGGCCCCCCTGACGGGGAGCGGCGCTCGCTCTGCCTGGCTGGCGCGTGCTGGTGAGGCGGCTGGAGGGGGCGGGCTCCGGGGGCCGGCGGTGCGCCCGCGCCGCTACCGCTCGCTGCCTGTCTCGCCACTGGGGGATGGCGTCTAGTATGAGGGCGCGGATGCTGAGCAAGAACGACGCTAACTACAAAGTGCACTTCAGGATGATCAACGAGCAGCAAGTGGAGGACATCACCATCGACTTCTTTTACCGGCCTCATACCATTACCCTCCTCTCCTTCACCATCATCAGCCTCATGTACTTCGCCTTCACACGGTAAGGCGAGCACGGGCGCCGCCCATGGACGTGCTCTGGGGGGCACCGTGGGGTTTGTTTCGTGTGTACGCATATGCATGTGAATATGCCCAAAAGCGTGCGCAGCGATACGACCCTCCCATCCCACCATGTGCCAAGATGGGACGTGATCTACCGGCTTGCAGCACCCACAGGGCCGATCTGTTAATGAGGGGACCGTTTGTGGCATGCCGCTTTCTTTCCTACGCTGGGGCATTGGCTGCTCGGGAACACTGGGATCTCTAGCTGGAAGGGTTATGGGAAACCGAAGGAGGCCACAAATCTTGCAGTGTTTTAGATATACTTCGCCAGCTGGCTAAGAGAGAGCTCTGCCATCTCTGATAGATAAGGTCATAAAGTGCTTATCATGTAGTAGATCTTGCTCGTTTCTTAAGCCATAACGTGGGCTGGACAAGTCTTTATCATTCATATCAAATCCGCCTCTGATTTGTATTCAGGGTTACTTTGGTGAGCTGTAATCATGCTTCAATTTTGTGAAGGATGATGCTCTTTCTATCCATTCTGGTCTGTTCATAGTAGCTGTGTAGGGGACAGTACTTGTCAAATCGCCGCAGTTTTTCACAGGTCTCGAATTGGTCTGTTTTGGATGCAGATCTAAGGAGGTAGGCAAAGACCAAATGTCCAGGAAAAACTGTACTCCTCCATATTGCACTTACTTTACAGATATAAAGAAGTAGGCACCCTGCTCTGATAGAGATAAGGGTGTTGAAGTACTGTAGCAGCACTGTAATAATAAAGTTGCTTCCTTGCCTATTAAATGCCAATATACAAAGATTACAGAAACAGTTTTGATAAGTTCAAACATGAAGAAAAAACATTTTTATCCTAATTTCATAATATCTGCCCATCAGCTAGTCATCAGTTTTTGTTAATTGTGTTTGGTGATTTGTCATGGTATATTATTGATCACGTGGTGGTTAATGAGAATTGAATTATGTCAGATCTTTTCAAGGTACTTTTTGTCCTGTGTTGGCTAGAAGCCACTAGTATAGTGCTTGAGATGTCGGGAAGGAATTGCTGCATACCTTTGGCTTTACTTTTTGTTTTCAAAGGCAATCCAGTGCTTGCTATAAAACCTGTCTCCCTTCTGTTCTCTTTGGAGTTAGATCAAAGTGGTACCTTAATCCATATTCATCCTGCCATTAGTGAAGAGTTTCATGTTTTCAGAAGCCTTGTTCCATGGGCTTATGATTTATCTCTTGTGTATATGTCTGTAAGAACATAAGAATAGCCATACTGGGTCAGATCAATGGTCCATCTAGCCCAGTACCCCCGTTTCCAACAGTGGCCAATACAGGTTAGTACCTGGCAGAAACCCAAAAGTAGCAACATTCCATGCTACCAATCCCAGGGCAATCAGTGGCTTCCCCATATCTTTTTCAATAGTAAACTGTGGACTTTCCCTCCAGGAACTTGTCCAAACCTTTCTTAAACCCTAGATACACTAACTGTTGTTACTATATTATCTGGCAACGAGTTCCAGAGCTTAACAATTCATTGAGTGAAAAACAAATTCCTCCTATTTGTTTTAAAAGTATTTCCATGTAACTTCATTGAGTGTCCCCTAGTCTTTCTACTTTTTGAAAGAGTAAGACATTGATTCATTTCTACTTGTTCTACACCACTCAGGATTTTGTAGACCTCAATCATAGCTCCTCTCAGCCATCTCTTTTCCAAGCTGAAGAGCCCTAACCTCTTTAGCCTTTCCTCTTATGACAGTGACTTCACAGTGAGAATCCTGAAAGGTAACTTTAAAACCATACAAGAACGTAAGACCTTTGAAGTCAGAATGATTGAATATTTTAACACTCAACAGAAAGGACTTAACAAGGATCTGGGGTTCCTAGCCCATTATAAACCATAAAGCTGCATTTCTCTGTTGATCACCCTCCCCTCACCTATCCACACCTATCCTGTTAGAATATCAATGATATGCTTTGATGTCCCCATGCATACCTCCTACCCACCCCCATCCTCCCACCTTGTCAGACTGTCATAGTAATGCTTGAATGTTTTCACTTATACACTGTCAGCTAGCACATTTGCTTATTTCCGATCTGACGAAGAAGGGCAACCTTCGAAAGCTAATCAAGAAATGTATTAAGTTATGTCCAATAGAAAAGGTATCATCTTATTTTCTTTTCCATGTTTTATTTTGTTTGATTTCTATTGATAACCTTAAGAGTGGACTAACACGGCTACCACACTCCTCTCTTATGACAGGAGTTTATCATTTTGATCACTCTGCTTTGAACCTTTTCTAATCCTGCTACATTTTGTTTGAGTTACGATGACCAGAATCGAACACAGTACTCAAGGTGAGGTTGCACCGTGAAGCATTACAGAGGCATTGCAGTATTCTCAGTCTTATTTATCGTCCCTTTCCTAATAATTCCTAGCATCCTGTTTGCGTGTTTCGCCGCCGCCGCCGCACGCTGGAAGAAGATTTCAGCGTATTGTCTACAATAACACCTAGATCTTTTTCTTGGGTGCTGACCCCCCAAGGTGGACCCTAGCATCGGGTAACTATGATTTGGATTATTCTTCCCAATGTGCATCACTTTGCATTTGTCCACATTAAATTTCATCTGCCATTTGGATGCCCAGTCTTCCAATTCCAAAGGTCTTCCTGCAGTTTGTGTCATCTGCAAATTTAATCACATTTGTCATTCCGATTTCCAGATCATTTATAAATGTTTAATAGCACCAGTCCCTGTGGCACTCCATTATTCACCGTCCTCCATTGAGAGAAATGGCCATTTAATCTTACCCTCTGCTTTCTGTCTAATAACCAATTCCTAATCAACAACAGAACATTGCCTCCTATCCCATGTCTCTTTAATTTTCTTAGGTGTCTCTCATGAAGAACTTTGTTAAAGGCTTTCTGAAAATCTAGGTACACTACATCAACCAGCTCACCTTTATCCACATGTTTATTCACATCTTCAAATGAAGCAGATTGGTGAGAAGACTTGGCTGAAACCATGTTGACTCTTTCCCATTAAACCATGTTTATTTATGTGTTCTGTAAGTTAATTCTGTATAATAGTTTCCACTATTTTACCCAGCACTGATGTCAGGCCTACAGGTCTTGTAGCCCTTTATAAAATGTTTTAATTGTGGTAGTTGTAAGCATTCTCTTAAACTGGTATTGGTATTGTAATAGAGCAAAAGAACATAACATTGGAAAAGAACACGGTTCTTATCATTTGTGAATACAATACCCCTTTCTGGGTAGCTCATGGCTGAAAATGAGGCTCTCAGTACAGGAAGTGTTTGAGGTCCCATACAACTTCACACCTCCACAAGTTTATTTTTTTCCCCACAGTTTTATATCCTGCTTTCAACCAAAGTGGGTAACAAATCAAACATAATAAAATTACATTATACAACATCAAACAACTATCTTTAAGCAACACACAGAGATAAATTACATTTTTGGATTCAAAAAGTGAGAAGGAGGGAAGCACTACATTAGGGCCCTTGAACCTCACCAGAACTTCCTGTTAGTTAGAACACCATTGCTGAGTGAGGAGCTTTAATATACATTTTGCTGAAGAATATCTTTATTAAAAATCTGGTACATGTTGTATGGCTGACATCTTGGTACACATTCTTCGGATGCACATTGAAACAGTGTTCAAAAGAAGAACTGTCTTGTGGGTCCTCTCTGGCCCTTTCTGGATTTCAGATCTTACCAAAGGTAGATGGTAAGGTTCCTTTTCCTTAGCGTCCCTCCAGACCGGCCCAGTGATTGACTGATGGGTTGTGCACGCCTTCCAGCAGGTCGAGACTAAGACTTCTGACTCATCTGATCTAGCCAATAAGAGCCCTTGCCAGATAGAAGAATCCAGTATTCTCAGTTTCCAGCAGGCGGAAGGTGGTAAGCCCTGTCAGCAGCCCATGTGGCAGCGGTGGAAAACGTGCAGGTGGACTTTCTCAGTTGCACCTCTCTGGATCTCGAGGAGTGGGCTGTCAGCGATGACGATTTTCATGCGTCGCTGAGGACTCCCATCCGTGGATCTGTTTGCCTCAGCGGCCAACACGAAAGTGCCGACCTATTTTGTCGCCGGAGAGACCCCAAGGCTCAGGGAATCGATGCGCTGCTTCAACCGTGGCCAGAGGGTCTCCTGTATGCCTTCCCGCTGTGGCCTCTTTTGGATCATCTGATTCAAAAAATAGAAGCTCACAGGGGGGTGGGTGATTTTGATAGCCCCGGATTGGCCTCGCAGTCCCTAGTACATCGATCTTCAGAGTCTGTTGGCCAGTCCCCCTCTCAGGTTCGCGGTCCTTCCCGGGTTATTAGTGCAAGGTCCGGTTCTTAATCCAGACCCCAGTCGATTTTGTCTTAAGGCTTGGCTCTTGAGGGTGTGAGGCTAGCTATAGAGGTTACTCGGCAGGAGTTGTTTCTACCATGCTGATGTCTAGGCATCGTTCCACTTCTCTTAATTATATCAGAACTTGGATAGTTTTTGAGGTGTGGTGTGAAGAGCTGGATATCATTCCTCTTCACGCCTCTGTTGCCCAGATTCTGGAGTTTTTGCAAAGTGGGCTTGAAAAAGGTTTAGCGCTGTCCTCGCTTAAGGTTCAGATCGCGGTTTTGGCTTGCTTCAGAGGTCGGGTTCAGGGTAAGTCCCTGGCCTCCCACCCGGATGTGGTTTGTTTCTTGCAGGGAGCGTGTCTCTGGCCTCCCGTGTGGGTTATTTTTCCGCTGTGGGACCTTAATTTGGTTCTCTCCAACTTGTCTCATCCTCTCTTCGAACCCCTTGCGTCCTGCACTTTGAAGGACTTGACTCTTAAGGTGGTTTTTCTGGTCGCTATAGCTTCTACTAGGAGAGTTTCGGAGTTACAAGCCCTTTCTTGTCGGATGCCGTTCTTGGAGTTCGCAAAGGACCGAGTGTTTTTGCGGCCTCTGCCCTCCATTTCCAAGGTCTTGTCGCGTTTTCATGTTTCGCAGTCTGTCATTTTGCCCGTCCTGGGGTCTTCCTCAGGTTCGGATGAGCAGTGCCACCTCAACTGTCTGGATGTTAAGAGGGCGCTTAAGTTCTATTTGAGACTCACGGAAGAGTTTTGAGGGATGGATCGCTTGTTTGTCCTTATCGGAGGGTTGTGAAAAGGCCTAGCCGCTTCTAAGCCTACCATTTCTTGCTGGCTCAAAGAGATGATTGTTTCCGCTTACCTTTTGTTGGGCAAACCAGCTCCCGCGGGAGTTAAGGATCACCCTACTAGGTCAGGCTGCTTCATGGGCTGAGAGGTGTTTAGTTTCTCCGTTGGAGATTTGCAGGACTGCTAATTGGGCCTCGTTGCATTCTTTCTCCAAACATTACTGGTTGGTTGTGCAGGGTCGTCAGGATACAGTGTTTGGGGTGCAGGTGCTTACAGCTGGGTTCCCGCCCGTGACTTCTCTGCTCTGTTACTTCCCATCAATCAATCACTGGGCCGGTCCAGAGGGACGCTAAGGAAGGAGAAATTAGGCCTTACCTTCTAATTTTGCTTTCCTGTAGTCCCTCCGGACTGGCCCAGATCCCTCCCGTTCAGCAATTGGTCTATTCTGATTTGGGTATAGGTCTGTTATCTTTTTCCGAGAAGAGCTGTTTTGTGTCGGTCATACTTCTTTTGTTTTGAAAAACAAAATGCCGAAATGACGGCATTGGTTGCAACCTTTCATGCATTCTCAGGCTTTGCCTTAGTTTCTACAGAGTTAGGCCCCTTATGCATGTTGCGCATGCTGCTCAGGTTCCCGGGTGCCCAGATTATGGGTTTCTTTCTGTCTGCTTTGGTGTACGGTATACTGGAGTCTTCTATCGGCAAGGGCTCTTATTGGCTCGATCAGATGAGTCAGATGCCTCAGTCTCCACCTGCTGGAAGGCGTGCACAACCCATCAGTCAATCACTGGGCCAGTCCGGTGGGACTAAAGGAAAGCAAATGAGCAGGGTAAGGCCTAATTTCTCCTTTTTCTACACAGGATTCCCCTCTATACCTGGAATTCACTGCTTGGTCTGTACTTTAATATTACTTATAAGGCCTTGGATTGGTTTGCCTCATTCCTCACTGACAGATCTTTTTCAGTAATTACCCCTTCATCTACTTCCCACTCCTTCCCCCCTGTTCCTCAGTGTTCCATTCTTGCTCCTCTCCTCTTTAATATTTAGCCCTCTTTGATTTGAGGGTATGGTCTATCTGCATGTTTCTACGCTGATGATCTCATAGTTTATTACACTAACACGTTTGCTCCTGATGTTTCCTCTCTCCAATCTTCACTTGTCACAGTCTCAAACTGGTTTATTTATTTTATTTATTTATTAGGATTTATTTACCGCCTTTTGAAGGAAATTCACTCAAGGCGATGTACAGTAAGAATAGATCAAACGTGAGCAATAGGCAATTACAGCAGTAAAAATATTTTCAGATAATACTTCAAACATGAGCAATAGGCAATTACAGCAGTAAAAGTATTTTCAGATAATACAAAGTATTATCAACGCAACATGTAATAGAACATTTTAATTGATAGTGAAGGGTAAAGCAAAGATGTAATATATAGATAGGTAAGAGAGTAAGAAGAGTTAGAAAATAAGGTGACTGATTTAAAGAAAGAAAGTTGCACATGAGGTCAGAGAGATGGTTAAATATTATCTCAGCTAGGGTAGGAGTCAAATAACTTTCTCAACACCTCAAAAACATTGAGTTGCTGGATCACCGGTCACTTTCCTGTTCCATCTATTGCACCTTCTCTCTCTGTGGCTGTCCTCTTCTGCTGGTTCTCAGTGGGGATTACTCTGGATAGCAGACTCTCCTTCAAACCACAGGTCAATGCTTTGGTTAAGTCTTTTTTTTTTTTTGCTGTACAACAATTTCGTTCTATACAGTCATTTCTGGATAATTCTTTAAGATTATTCTTCTACTAGCTTTAGTAGTCTCAAGGCTTGATTACTTTAGCATCATCTATGCTGGCCTTCCTCAGACTGTCCTAGGACAACTTCAATCAGTTGAATTTAGCCATTAGGATTCTTTGTCATGCCAGACACGCAAATCACATTCTGAAATAGCATCACTGACTACCTGTCCCTTACCAGGTGCATTTAAGGTTCTCACTTTAACTCAGCAGTTCCCAAACTGTGCACTGCGACACCCTGGTGCGCTGCGGCAAATCCTGACGTTCCTCCCGCTACCACACAAACCGCTTCTGCCTCCTCTGTCCGTGCTTTCCTCCCCCCCCCCCCCACCTATCCCTGCCGCTTCTCTAGATGAGCAGCAGCAGTGGCAAAACAAGCTGCAGCCACATGAGGACAGACTCTTCATACACGCGGCTAATGATGTTGCCCCCTTGAACATCACTTCCTGTTCCGGGGCACAGCCGGCAGTGCGTTTATGGAGAGTGTGGTGATGGTCCCGCATTGCTGCAGCTTGTTTTGCCACTGCTGGTGCTCATCTAGAGAAAAAGCAGTGGCAGGGAGCCTGAAGTGGAGTTAGAGACTGCAGAAGAGCCCAGCAGGTATGTGTGGCAGAGCCGAGGGTTGCTGAGAGCTGGAAGATAGAGGTGGCAAGAGGATTGCTAGATGCCCTGGCACCCTAGGGGGCACATAAGAGCCTTTCCCCACCCGTGCAGAGAGAGAGGAAGGAAGGACACTCTGCTCCCTTCCCCAACCTCCCTTCGGCCCCCCCCCCCCCCCCCCCCCCCCAGGGCTGCTCCAGGTGAAGGTGAGCAATGGGAAAAGGTAAATCAACTTTAATTTTTTTCTTCACCTGCTTGGGAGAGGGGCCAGAGAGGGAGAAATGTTGGACATAGGCAAACAAATTTATTTGGAGGGGGCATGTCAGGGGCAGAGAAGAGGGTGTGGAAGCGCTATTCAGCTGGCGCGTTAACACCACCAGTCAGCTATTCAGAATATGATCCTGGCTGCGTATTTATGCCAGGAACATATTCAATCTCTGTATGTTGCTATTCAAGATACTTCATGGCTCGGCACCCATTGCTTATTAGTCTTCCCACTATGGAAATACTGTCAAAGTTACAAGATTGTTTGGTATTGCATTTTCCTTCTGCTAAAGGTGTTCGTTATTTGAGTGTTTTAAAATTATCATTCACATATCTGTCTGCCAAGTTTTTGGAATTGTCTTCCAACGATTTATTTGAGTTTGGGAAGCATTTGAAAACTTGGCTTTTTCAAAAATATTTAAGCTTTTAGGGTCAACAGTTTTAGTTCATTTTTAATATGTAAAGTTCATTGGGCTACTCCCAGGGCCCTGTTTACTAAGACGCGTTAACCACGTACGCATGTTAACCGTGTATGTGCCTACAATATCTCTATAGACGCCTACACAGTTAGCATGCACACTAATTGTTGGCACGTTAAAAACGCTAACGCCCCATAGTAAACAGGTCCCCCAGTTTTGTTTGCTTTTGTAATGCTGTTGAGCTGTCCAGGTTTCGCAGCATATAAGCATCTGTGTCATGTCATCCGTAATGGAGGAGCTCCCATGTTAATTTTTTTTTAATGATTGTGCGCTAGTGGTAGTTAACCTATGGCCAATTAGAAATAGAACTATGTCATCGCAAACATACCTCAATCTACACCTCCCAAACTGCAAGTACAAAACATACTATGCATCCAGTTTCTCCTTTCTGGGTTGTCAACTTTGGAATGCTCTCCCAAGACCCATCCAAGCTATTAATAACTATTTATCTTTCAGGAAAATGTTAAAGTCCCATTTTTTCAAGCAAGTTTACCCTAATGGACCAGCTTAATTCCACCAGATCACCTACGATACTCCTGCTAAGATGTCGACGCTTACTCTGACCCCAGTGTTATACTCAATCCCTCATCTTCTTCCCTCCATCCTTTACCATTTCCCTCCCATTCTCCTTCCCTTTCACCTATCATATCCTTGTCTACCTTCCCTATTCTAGTTCATTATGTTCTTTTCACATGTCCTTTGTAATGCTTTTCATAATGTAAGTAGTTATGATCTTCACAATTTATAATACTGTTCCTACAGTTCCTTGTTGTTACTGTGTTCTTTACCATGTAAGATGCTTTCTTTTACTATGTAAGCCGCACTGGACCTGCTGTATGTGGGAAAGAGCGGGGTACAAGTGTAATAAATAAATAAATAAACTAGTTGAAAAATACTTCTTTTATGGCTGTGCTGGAAATGGGCATAACATGTGTAAAAGACCCTAAGCCCATATACTAGCACAGCTTAGTCAAAGGGCCCCTAATTTTGTTTTTCCTAATTATATATGAATGAATACAAAGCTGTCAACCGTATATAAAACAACACATGTATTAAAATATACATACACACATTGATCATTGCAGGCAAAGTAAATACATAAGTACATAAGTACATAAGTAGTGCCATACTGGGAAAGACCAAAGGTCCATCTAGCCCAGCATCCTGTCACCGACAGTGGCCAATCCAGGTCAAGGGCACCTGGCACGCTCCCCAAACGTAAAAACATTCCAGACAAGTTATACCTAAAATGCGGAATTTTTCCAAGTCCATTTAATAGCGGTCTATGGACTTGTCCTTTAGGAATCTATCTAACCCCTTTTTAAACTCCGTCAAGCTAACCGCCCGTACCACGTTCTCCGGCAACGAATTCCAGAGTCTAATTACACGTTGGGTGAAGAAAAATTTTCTCCGATTCGTTTTAAATTTACCACACTGTAGCTTCAACTCATGCCCTCTAGTCCTAGTATTTTTGGATAGCGTGAACAGTCGCTTCACATCCACCCGATCCATTCCACTCATTATTTTATACACTTCTATCTATCTCCCTCAGCCGTCTCTTCTCCAAGCTGAAAAGCCCTAGCCTTCTCAGCCTCTCTTCATAGGAAAGTCGTCCCATCCCCACTATCATTTTCGTCGCCCTTCGCTGTACCTTTTCCAATTCTACTATATCTTTTTGAGATACGGAGACCAGTACTGAACACAATACTCCAGGTGCGGTCGCACCATGGAGCGATACAAGACATGCAGTTCATGTCTTATATCTACTTTATCTGGATGGATAAATGTGTGTATGTATATTTAATCTTTCCAATTTAAACTCTGAAGTTCTTTTCTCTTTTTATGTTTTAGTCCCCTAAACCGCTTAGCTCTGCTAAGTCGAATAAATGGTATAGTAAATTCTAAATAACTTTGGCTACTTCTGGTTCCTTGTACTTACAGTTCAATGAGGCACCACAGAAGTGCCAAATTATTATTCTAAGCACCTGTATTGCATGAACATTGGCAGGCGCAGCCTGTGTGATTTACAGTAGCTGCTGTCTTCTTAATGAGCACTTTCTTGGTTTTCTATATAGGTAGGCAGTTTGGTAAGAAAAATAACATTTTTCTCACGTTAGGCTGTTAATGATCTTCTCACACTGTCTCCGCTTTTTAAAATGGCTGGTGAGACTTCCATCAGCATCCTCGTGAGATTTCTGCCAAGATACCAGCCATGAAACAACTTCTCACCTCTTCACCCTCTTCTGCCTCACCACTCACTCCACAGACTGACCACAACCATAGTAGCTCTGGTTAAAAATGTAATTCCTTATCATTCCCTTAAACCAGTCCAGACAAATAAGAGGCAGAGAAATACCAAGTTTTTATTGACATCATCCCTGTATAAGGAGCGGTGCAGCACTGAAATCTGCCAGTATTTCAGTGTCTCCATTCAGTGTCATAGTAACATAGTAGATGACGGCAGAAAAAGATCTGCAACGGTCCATCCAGTCTGCCCAACAAGATAAACTCATATGTGCTACTTTATGTGTATACCTGACTTTGATTTATCTGCCATTTTCGGGGCACAGGACCGTAGAAGTCTGCCCAGCACTAGCCCCACCTCCCACAACCGGCTCTGCCACCCAATCTCCGCTAAGCTTCTGAGGATCCATTCCTTCTGAACAGGATTCCTTTATGTTTATCCCACGCATTTTTGAATTCCGTTACTGTTTTCAATCACCACCTCCCGTGGGAGGGCATTCCAAGTATCCACCACTCTCTCCGTAAAGAAATACTGACATTTTTCTTGAGTCTGCCCCCCTTCAATCTCATTTTATGTCCTTTAGTTCTACTGCCTTCCCATCTCCGGAAAAGTATTGTTTGCAGATTAATACCTTTCAAATATTTGAACGTCTGTATCATATCACCCTGTTTCTCCTTTCCTCCAGGGTATACATGTTCAGGTCAGCAAGTCTCTCCTCATACGTCTTGTAAAGCAAATCCCATACCATTCTCGGTAGCTTTCTTTGCACCACTTCAGTTCTTTTTACATCTTTTTTACCTCCATCAATGGTGTAGCATGAACTGGTTGCAGCAGGTGTCGGTTCCAGATCTAGCTTCTAGGGGCACATTATACAGAATGAGGCCTGATGGGTAATCCACTGGCACAATGAGCTCTCAGGGTTTGGGCTACACCCTTCTTCCCAGTGAAGCAGGAGAGGATGACTGTCTTGTTGCTCCAAGCCTCGGCCTACGAGCCTGGTTTTGGTGAAGGCATTGGCTTGTCGAAGATCTTCAGCTCCAGTCAGCAGGTGGTCCTGAGAGGCCTAGGTCTTGAGGAGAAGGTGTGCTTTTTTGTTTGTTTTGTTCCACAGGCCTGGCTAGTGGGAAGGCGTGGATGCTGTTTGAAAATACCATCCTGGAATCCCAGGCCAAATATATTTCATGTATTAAAAAAGAAGGGAGGAAGACCAAATGACAGCTGGCATGGTTAAAAAATGAGGTGAAGGAAGCTATTGGAGCTATAAGAAATCATTCAGGAAATGGAAGAAGGATACGACTGAAAGTAATAAGAAACAGCATAAGAGAATGGCAAGTCAAATGCAAAGCACTGATAAGGAAGAGAAAGAGTGACTTTGAAAAAAAGATTGTGTTGGAGGCAAAAACGCATACAGGCATATTTTCAAAGCACTTAGCCTTCCAGAGTTCTATAGAAACCTATGGAACTTTGGAAGGCTAAATGCTTTGAAAATATGCCTCATAGTATACATTTTTTTTAGGTATATTAAAAGCAAGAAGCCAGCAAAAGAATCAGTTGGACCGCTAGATGACAGAGGGGTAAAAGGGGCACTCAGGGAAGAAAAAGCCATAGTGGAGAGATTAAATTAATTCTTTGCTTCGGTCTTCACCGATGAGGTTTGGGAGCGATACTGGTGCCAGAAAAGATGTTCAAAGCTGACGAGTTAGAGAAACTGAATTAAATAAATCTGGAAGGTAAAATGGGGCATTTGACAAATTGAAGAGTAGCAAATCTCCTGGACTGGATGGTATTCATCCCACAGTACTGATAGAATTGAAAAATGAACTTGCAGAACTATTGTTAGTAATATGTAATTTATCCTTAAAATTGAGCATGGTACTGGAAGATTGGAGGGTGGCCAATATAACGTCGATTTTTTTTAAACGTTCCGAGGAGATCCGGGAAATTATATAGACTGGTGAGCTGAGCTTGATGCCAGGCAAAATTGTAGAGGCTGTTAAAGAACAAAATTACAGAGCATATTCAAAAGCATGGATTACTGAGGCAAAACCAACATGGATTTAGTGAAGGGAAATCTTGTCCACCAATCTATTACATTTTCTTTGAAGGGGTGAACAAACGTGGATAAAGGTGAACTGGTGATACTGGTATCTGGGTTTTCAAAGGCATTTGACCAAAGTACCTCATGAAAGACTCCAGAGGAAATTGGAGAGTCATGGGATAGGAGGTAATGTTCTGTTGTGGATTAAAAACTGGTTAAAAGATAGAAAACAGAGAGTAGGGTTAAATGGTCCGTACTCTCAATGGAGAAGGGTAGGTAGTGGGATTTGCCAGAGGTGTGTGCTGGGACCATTGCTTTTTAATATATTTATAAATGATCTAGAGATGGGAGTAACTAGTGAGGTAATTAAATTTGCTGACTAAACAAAGTATTCAAAGTAGTTAAATCGCAAGAGGATTGTGAAAAATTACAAGAGGACCTTATGAGACTGGGCATCCAAATGGGAGATGATGTTTAACGTGAGTAAGTGCAAAGTGATGCATGTGGAAAGAGGAACCCGAACTATAGCTATGTAATGCGAGGTTTCACATTAGGAGTCATTGACCAGGAAAGGGATCTAGGTGTCATCGTTGATGATACGGAAACCCTCTGCTGAGTGTTTGGCAGCAAATAAGAAAGCAAATAGAATATTAGGTATATTAGGAAAGGAATGGAAAACAAAAATGAGGATCTTGTAATGCCTTTGTATTGGTCCATGGTGCGACCACACCTCAATATTGTGTGCAATTTCTGGTCACTGCATCTCAAAAAAGATATAGTGGAATTAGAAAAGGTATAGAGAAGGGCGACCAAAAAGATAAAGGGATGGGATGAAGTCCCTATGAGGAAAGTGACTAAGAGGCTTATTTTCAAAGCACTTAGCCTCCCAAAGTTCCATAGAAATCTATGGCACTTAGCCTCCCAAAGTGCTTTGAAAATATGCCTCTAAGGCTCTTCAGCTTGAAGAATATCCACGTCGAATATGCACGAGATTTGCATGCACTGTCTCAGATGCATGCAAATTGAACTCATGAATATTCATTGTGGATGTCCTGAAAACCCGATGGGACTGGGTGTGCCCAAAGGACTGAATTGAGAATGGCTGCTCTACTGGAGGACATAGCCAGTCAGTTTTCCAATATTACCATTTGAATATACCCAAGGTATAGTGGAGACTTGTCAAATGCAATCTCTCGTGCATATTCATTGTGGGAATCCTGAAAACCCTACTGGCTAGGTTCATCTCCAGAAAAAGGTTGAGAACTGCTTTTAAGGGCAGGGGAGGGGTCCGTAGACCACCATTGAGTTTGGGTAGTCAGGGGGTGGGAGATTGGGGGATGTGGTTATGTTTGGTGTCGGGGAGGCATTAGGGAGTCATTTCTGGGGTTGGGAGGGGGATCAGGGTTGGGGAGTTCACAGGAGGGGGGGAGAGGGTCCACTAGACTACCAAGTATCTTTTTGTATTGAGTGGGGGGACCCAGGGGTCTAGGATTATATATGTGTGTGTGTATATATATAATATTTTAACTAGTAAAAAAGCCCCATTTCTGATGCAAATGAACGGGGGCTAGCAAGGTTTTTCTTCTGTGTGCATGGGGAGTGTGTGTGTCCCTGCCCTCTCTCCCTTCCCCTGTGCTGTCTGTCCCCTCCCCCCTCGGAGTCGAGTCCTTCACTGTTCAGTTTCTTGCTGTGCTGTGTTTGTGTTACAGAGATAGTGAGGGCTTCTGCCCTCGCATCCCCTCCCCCCTCTGAGCCCTTCACTGTTACAGAGAGAGCGATTTGATTTCGTGCTTTGCTGTGTTTTCCTTCACTGTTTGTGTTACAGAGAGAGCGAGGGCGGGGCAGACACTCATGGGGAAATCGGAAATCTCTCCCCCTTCACACTTCCAGCTGGAGGCTTCATTTAGAACATTGGTGGTGCCTTTTATATATAGAGATCTGTCTCCCTTCCTGTCAGTGTGTGTCAATCCTTGCTCTTCCATTGTCAGGAAGAATGCATTTGGATATTACTGCAGCGGGTGCACTGTTTTTCTGATAGTGCACACTCACACTTTAACACTTGGTAATTTGCATGCTACTTGGTTATTGCATTGGGAAGCTAAAATTTTGCATTAAAGTTACATTCAAAAAGTGTGCGCTAAGTGTCATCGCATGGCTCTAATTCAAACATACTGCATCGAGCTCAGGGTACAAAAAAGATCTGCTTAATCGTTCTTTGGCATTTTCAATTTGCTGTACAATTTAATTCATATGCACAATTATTCTTGTGTAGCTGTGTGTCATGCAAAGATTTTGTTCTAAAATATTCTTTGCGTGGTGGAAGTTTTCATTACCATGTTCCAGTCATCTTAAATCCAGTTTTAGCTGAAATGTATAACTTATTGCTGTGCAGTCCTCCACATATGTATAATAACTTTTTAAGAAATATGAAACCGATCCATTTTTGGAACTTTTTTTTTTTTGGTCAATGAGTTTATAAAGAGAGATCTACCCTTTTCTGTAGTAAAAATTCTGGGGTCTAGTAAATATAAGAAGGAACAGGTCACTTCAGTTTCCCTACACAACTGTGGGGCCGATGCACAAAGCTTACGTGGAGCTGTGCACTGATGGCTTAGCACACGGCATCTAACACAAGCTTTAACTCACAATTTTTGCTTGCCAATGCAGTAAAGAAGTTGTATGCAAATAGTACCTGCACAAATCAGGCAGCTCACGTATGACAAATTCACACAAGCTTCTGCAGTTAGTGCTGGTCGCATACTGAGCAGAAAAATCTATCTGCACACAGTGCGTAAAACTTTTGTGATGCCAATATTTATACACAGAGAAGCGTTCCAGAACATGTGTAGATGTGTGTCGATACAGTGTGTTTTATTTTTTTTCCTGTTCGGACCGTATGTGGCTGTAGCCACCCTTTGCACAGAATCGTCATCTCCCCTGTTCTATCTGTCTTTTGACCCATGCTCTTCATGGAAGCTACAAAACAGTTACAACAACAGTGTAGGTACTCTTAACGTTCAAAGCAAAAAGAAGAAACAGGCATTAATCCTCACAGACGCTACTGCAGAAATGCGATTTAACTCTTCTATACCTCCTGGTTGGTGGCTTTAAAGTTCCCTGTGTTTTGCTTGGGCCTTTGAAGTCAATCTGTGAATTAGGGCAGAGTAGCTGGAAGCCTCATGACTATTGATTTTAACCATGCTCTGTGTTGGTGTTTAATGCACAGCTTCTCACAGTGTTACTTTCTGTTCTCCTGCACCCGCCAATGTCCCGTGCACTTTTTCTGCATCAGCCCTTGGTTTTAAGTGCCATTGTACTCAGGGGACAATGTTTCTTGCAGTGGGTCTTGCCTCTTGCTGTGTTTCAACTTAGATTTACAATTACACTACTCAACCTAAGGCTTTAATTGTTTTTATTCTGAATCTCAAGATTATTTAAATACCTACACCTTTCTTTTTAGGATGACACAAGCCCAGAGGACAATATTTGGAAGGGTATCCTGTCGGTGATTTTCTTCTTCCTAATCATCAGCCTTTTGGCTTTCCCAAATGGTAGTGATGTTACGCAGCATACGCCCCAGGCCCTGGTCTTCGGTCAGCATTTCTCATTCTTGCAGAATTCCATAATCACAGTCTGTTTTCGAGAAACTGAGGAAACCTTTTTACTTGATTCTCCACACTGCTCATCAGTTTATCCTGGAAAGGGAAGGTGGCGCTCTGGTGTTTATTCAGTTGATTTCTGAGGTAAGTCTGTATATTTTCAGGGTGTGTGATGGGCTACTTGCCATGAGATCTACCTGTTGCTTTAAGCTTTAACCCTTCTGTTTACAAAGCCGAGTGGCAGTGCCGACACAGCCCATTCACAAATGGGCTGTGTCGGCATTGCCGCTCAACTTTGTAAGGGGGGGGTAAATTTGTCCTTGTTACAGTGAAATATAAATTATTTTCTTTCTTTCATGGCTGTTATGTTAAATTTTGTTTTCCGGTTCATGTGTCACATTCCTATATGTTTAGTACAGAAAAGAATTCACTTTGAGCCTTCGCAGTATGTATTAAGAAGAAATGTGATGTAGTGTAATATGCCCAGTTTGTTATGAGCTATGAACACGTATTAATCCTTATCTAATTTTTTCAGGCCCATTCACCTCGACCGCATCCTGCCCTATGGCGTATGGTGTTCGGTAAGTTTGTTTGGTTGTTTTTTGGGGGTATTTTAATAAAGGTGTTTTTTAAAATTTTTGTTTTCTTGTTTTTAGGAGTGATACTTTATCTCTTTAATCATGTTTCTTGCTACCTGCCAGTCATAAATCTTTAAAGAGGTTTTTTTAAGCGCATTTTGGTATAGCAGAAGTGCCTGCTGTTGAGGGTGTGTACACGTGTTTGAAGTAACCTTCTCGGGCAGATTTGGCTGAAGTGTAGCAGCAGAGGCTCTTGCCGATATGTCACTACTTATGCCAAATTTCAGCAAAGTTGTCCATTCAGCGGAGGGCCCCTGGGGTGTCCGGAGTATGAGCCAGCTGTGCTCTCTTGCTTGTGAGCAGGCCCGGTATGCATGCTCTCTTGCCCTGCGTTTGTTGACTGGTTTTCAGCATTTTTGTAAAGTGCTTGGTACTGAGCAGTGGAAAAGGGACTGTGGTTAGCAGATTCACCTTGCCTGTAGTTTTTCTGTGAACCTCTAACTACAAGTTTTTATCTTTCTTGTAAATGCTTTTCTTTTTTTTGGGGGGGGGGGGGGGGGGGGGGGGGGGGGGGGGGGGGGGGGGGGGGGGGGGACATTCCATTCGGAATCTGAACTGTGTGCAATTCAGGTTATCATGTCTCCAAAAAGATATAGCAGAATTAGAAAAGGTGCAGAGAAGGGTAACAAAATGATAAAGGGAATGGAACAGCTCCCCTGTGAGGAAAAGGTTAATGAGATTAGTGGCTCTTGAATGTGGAGAAGAGCCAGGTGAGAGGAAGTATGATGGAGGTCTGTACACAGGTCTGGAAGAAACAGGAGCCCCAACATTTTCCAAAATACCTAAAACAAATTACTATATTTAAAATAAACTGCAAGATGCTGTAAAACTGAATGATCTCTGTTTTTAAAATGACTTTATTTAGGAAGTGACCATTAAGATCTGTTTTAGCAAAATGGCATTTAGTGAAGAAGATAAAGTTGTGATTAATTTTGGACAAAGTAAGGCATACATAAGTATTTGCTAAGGGAGTTTCCTATTAATACTGAGTAATGTATTTTTAAAGGTCATAATAAATGTTTAATCAATTTCTAAGTACTTTGAAACTGTGTAAGGGGGCCTGTTTTTTCTGGACATCATGTAGAATGAGTGGAGCGGATCTAAACATTAAGCTCAGGAATTTGTTGCCGGAGGATGTAATAAAAACAGCATAGCTGGGTTAAAAAAAAAAAAGGTGTGTATAAGTTCCTGGAGGAAAGGCCCATAAGCTATTATTAACATGGACTTTGAATAATCCACTTCTAATCCTTGTTGGGGGGGGGGAGCAGCATAGAATATTTCAGATCATGGCAGGTACTGTGACCTGCCTTGTCTGCTATTGGAAAACAGATACTGGAGCTTGATGAACCTTTGCTGTAACCCATATGGAAAGAGTGGTTCTGGGATTAGAGACAGAGCATGAGTAGGTTTGTCTATACCACGACCCATCTTCTTTGTGAGTTATCATAGCAAAGGCCAAGAGCCAGGAGGATTGAGGGGGCAAGATGAGTGTCTGTGTGCCATGCAAGTCAGGGTTGAATAGAGAGGTAGCATGAGTGTGTATGAGCTAGAGCCAAAAATTTAAAATGGCAGCCTGAGCAGCTGTGGTGGTCCTGTGTAGATGACTCATCATTGAGTTGTTAGCTTTATACCACAAAGAACTTAAATTTAAAACTAAAACACAAGTTTTTGAAAGACAGACTGCCAAACTGGGTTTGAGACACTAGAGAGGAAGGGGCCTGCTGGGGACATTTGATTTTAATGTTAAATTGTAATTTTTAATGTAGATCATATATGTTGTCTCTTCATGTTGTTGAAGATCCCTTGATACTGTAATTCCGCCTTGAATCTGAACTGAAATAAGTTAGAATATAAATGACAGAATAGACAAGAATAGTTGCTCATTTTAGTTGTGATCTCTGCAGTTTTATGAAAAGACACACAAACCAAACATAAATTACTACACTGGGAGGCTGATAGGCACCTATTTTGGTCTGTATGTCTTTAGAAAACTGTCCAACAAAGCTGCAGGATCAGCAGTTAAAACGAGAGCTGTGGACATTACATTCACCCAGAAGCAGGTGGAAATGTTTGTGCCTAAAGTAAAATATACACATAAATCGTGACTCTGCCCAAACTCCACCCCTGAACACTCGCATGTGGATCATGTAAAAGTCCACGCCTCCTCAGTGATCATACTGTTACACATGGAGCCCCTTGGACAGGTGTAAAAATCTTTTATTAAATGCCTCCATAGTGTCTATATGTGACAATTCTGTTTCACAGCGCCTGTTGCTGAAAGGGCCCACATCAGTAGTCATAAAGTGAGAGCAGGAAAGACTGATGCTAGCAGATAGTCCATGACTTTCCAGCCGGCAGAGACTGCCTCTGAGGACTGCCTCTGAGTTGCATTGCTAGAAGCCACATGACATTCTGCTGCTGGAAGTGTGCAAGCTGTGGTGCTTTTCCTTTGCTACTCCGTTGGCCTCAGGTGAGCTGCTTAATGAGAAGTCTTACTTAATAGTTCACATGAGGATACTGAGATACCGTAAGGGTGGAGTCTCGCCAGAAATATGTAACAACATAACCTGACCTACTGTGGTACAAAGACAAGAATGCTGACAGCAGACAGAACTTTATGGCCCAGACCGGCTTGCCCATTTCCCTACCACAGACCCTTCTTGATGCAGGCTTTGTGCCTTATTGGTATTATCTCTGAACTTAGTTTCCACTGCACTTTCAATCTGTTGTTCTCATGTGACAGATCCTGAAGAAGATTTCAGGGTCATACATCTCCCCACCCCAGCCAGTATCCTTAAGTCTATCTGTAGCTGAAGGGAGAGGTTAGAGAGAGAGGGCTCAGTATTACATTTCCTAAAATTTACAGAAGATTAGAATCTTATTATTATTATTATTATTCATAATCACAACCAAAACACAGATTTGGTATCATCAGAGAATTCAGACTTCACACAGAAGGTTAGGTATTATTCGAATTTGCCACAAAATGTAGCTTGAACTTGGCAAAACTGTTTTTTGTAAGTCTTCTGTTGCCAAATCTGAAATTTCAAGGTTTTGAATGAATTTGTCCATTCTTGGTAATTCTCTAACAATAGGTATACCTGGCATAGTTTTCTCCCAAATTCTTGTCATTTCTATCGTTAGATCTTGGTATTTCATTAATTTTTCTAATTCTGTGGCTTTAACTTTGTGTCTCCTGCTATCACAATATTGATGAAAGCCACATTTTTGTTTACTGTTATATCAGTGTGTTATGTTCCAAAATGTCGGTGCGTTTGAATTTGGCAGTCCCATAAAATCTTGAGGTTTTCATTCTCCATGTCTCTTTCTACATGGTGGTTATACCGTATTTGTTGATGCTAAAGGTGGAGAGCGGAGTTATCAACGTCGGGTTGCCATTAAGAAGGGTTATTTTACTGTTACCTGGGGTATTAATACTAGTCTTAATTAACACAACTATGTATCATTGCAAAAATCTTTCTTTTTTTTATTTCTCTTGATCTCAAAGTATAAGCATTCCTATAACTACTTTTTTAACAATATTCATCTAGTTATAGCGTTACCGCTCTTGTTGTCCTTCATTTCCTTGTACTTGCAAAACATTCCTGAAACTGGCATCGAGCTGGTAATTCAACAGAGCACTACTGCAGCATCCATTGACTTGTTCTCCTTACATTCCGCTGTTTGGCACTCACATCACATGCGATTTGTACACCCAATTACTGACTCATATGCTGTACAAATATTTCCCCAATATCCCATATCACCGTATCACTTCTACTGGTATCATGACCCTACAGGGTGCCGTGTTTCACTCCGAAGAGCGTCATCAGGGTCTTATTTCGCTAAAAAGAGCGTTAAGATCTATGTGATATGGAATACAGTTAGTGTACTAGCCACTTTATATCACAATCATACCCCCATTTACATCTAACCCATTCACCAACTTCAACATTTTACTCACAACTTTTACTCGAACATGTTCAAAACTTATTTTTACTGACCTTCACGAGTGACTGGGACGCAAAACCCTAGTGCACTGATTGTTACATTTGTACTCCGCGCTTTCCCACTCATGGCAGGCTCAATGCGGCTTACATGGGGCAATGGAGGGTTAGTGACTTGCCCAGAGTCACAAGGAACTGCATGTGCCGGGAATCGAACTCAGTTACTCAGTTCCCCAGGACCTAAGTCCACCACCCTAACCACTAGGCCACTCCTCCACTCCCCAGCAGGACACCCAAAAAACGCCCACACATGCGCACAAAAGCATGGTGGGAGAATCCCTTTAAGTACTCTACACCCTTCATAAACCTGCCCACTCCACTTCTTTGTTTAACCCTAGGGGCCACAGTGTTCCACTGAAAAATCAAACGTTCTTTCCTCCTTAGTGACAGTGGAACATTGCCCCCCCCCCCCCCCCCCCCCCCCCTGGAACAACACACCGTCTGTAACACTACAAACTGTAAATCCTGTGTACAGTGTCCTAAACGTTGCCAATGCGAGATGAGAGGGGCCTCCACTCGGAGCAGCCGGATGTTACTCAAATGCTCAGCAGCCCGAACTTTAATTTTGCGTGTAGTCTGGCCATGTACCATAGCCCACAGGGGCAGGTAATCCCATAGACACATTTATCTGTATTACAATCTGTACGGCCTTTCAACTGGAACACCCGTCCCTGCGTATAAGGAATAACCACTTCCTTAGCTTGTAAACCATGTATGCAGTATACACACCGTCCACGTCTGTAATGACCTCTACCCCCCTGACTATCTTCTGCATATATCCTCGAACCTCTAGCATGGGGCATAAGTCCTTCTCCCAAATTGTGCCCCCTAGTAAATGCAAACTGAGGGAGCTGTTGCAATTGTGGGTTTATGGTTAAGGTAGACCAATGTTTCTTAATAATTTGAACTATCCTCATGGATGCTTTTGTGTAAGGTAACACACAAGTTAAACACGACGGGGCTTTTTTCACAGGTTCTTTATACCACTCCGGCTGCGTATTAAAAGCACGTTCTGCCTGATATTGATAAACATTCTGTGAACTACATAATCTACGAACCCTTAGGAGCTGGCTATTAGGGATACTATTCTTTAAATTCAACAGATGATGGCTGCGGTAATGCAAAATAGATTGCGGTTTGCTTCCGAAACGACCTAGTAGCAAACCGGTCTCCACACCTTGAAATACAGATATCGAGAAAGTTAACCTCAGAGCCCCTACATGACCTTCAAATTGTATGTTGCTATCCCTGTGATTCAAATATTCAAAAAAGTTATCCAAATCTAAGCTGGTACCTTTCCAAATTAAAAGAATATGAATATAACTATACCAACACACCACATCAGCAAAGAATGCAGAGGGGTAGACATGCAATTTTTCAAACTGTGTCATGTAAAGGCACGCCACCGTGGGGGCTACCGTAGCCCCCATGGTGACCTCCTTTACCTGGCGATAAACCTGCTGACCAAACCCAAATAACTAGGTCACATTGCAAAAAATGGGACTTGTGGTAAAATAGGGGGTCACACATTTGATATCTGCCTTTCTGTGGTACAGCCAAAGCAGTTTGCATATTATATACATGTACTTTCTGTCCCCTAGTGGGTCACAATTTGTTTTTGTACCTGAGGCAGTGGAGGGTTAGGTGACTTGTCCAGGGTCACAAGGAACGGAAGTGGGAACTGAAATGGCATGAACTGTGGTAAAATAATTCCATTTTAATAGTAGCCTACATTGATAACTTCCCTTCACCCCCAAGTGATTCTTCTTGCCAACTTCAGTGGATCATAGTGGCTACCCTGTCATGACATTGTTTGTGGTTCAATTTGGGCGGTCTTACTACATTCCCTAAGTAAATGGTCAGTGTCCTCCTCATCTTCTTTCATTATACAGCCTGCATCTGCTGTTAGTTGAAATATGCTGAATGTTAACTTTTTCATGCAGTTAGTTTGTAATGCTTCTTCCTGAGCTGCACACAATCATCCGCAGCCAGTTCCAGTTCCTGGCATTGTCCACCGTATGTTTTGATTTCCCTAAGATATTGTCCATGCAGGGCCTTGCCTTTCCAGTTAGCCACATGCATTTTTACTTGTTCATTTCTTTTCTCAGTTTTTGTTTCTTTCACCTTTGATGATTTTCCTGCAAACTTCAAGGCTCCCCACATACACCTCTTCTTCTTTTTAACCTGTTTGTCATCTCTTGGAACTATTAAGTTGGGGAAAAACAAATTGTTATTGTCTTACGCAGATGATATTTTTATGCTAATACTAGAATATGATGATTTGTCCAAAACTGCCTCAAGACCATTGTGTTTGGATTGTAGTCAAAACTGGGCTTTCCATTACGTTCATTCCCTATTCCAGGACGAGTGGGTAGTTATGTCCATCAACCAGCAGGTGGAGATAGAAAATACAGAACATAGCTCCCTGCTAGCAGCTCAGCTCCTCAGTATCTTCTATCTCCAGCAGATGGATAGACATACTTCCTCTGTCTGTGGTTATGAGTCCTTGCTTCTGGTCCAGTTGGTCAACTGGTTCCCAGTTGAGTAGAGTGAGCAGTTGAGCAGACATACCTGGTGGTGCTAGGTCCCTGTCATGCCTTCCCCCTGTGATGTTCTGCGCCTTTTCCCTGTTTTTCCTCTGTATGAGAGACTGCTCAGCAGCCAGTCTGCTCAGAAGATGAGGAGTCGCAGGCAACACAGTGAGTCTGGCAGGCCGGTGCTGCTGCCATACCCTGCTGTGGCAGGTGGGGTGACTGTGTCCCCGGGTAGCATGGACCCAGGTGGTGGGTCCTTTTGCTGTGCTTCAGGCCTCGGGACAATCGATGGGAACACTGCGTGTTGATGCTACAAAAAAAAAAACATGGAGGAAGTAGAGGAGCAGTTTTAGTGATTGGATCAGTGGAGTGAGAACCAGGGGAGCCTGGTGCAAATCTTACTACTGCTCCTTGAGGTCTTTGTCCGATACAATCAGACTGTGATTCCTCCTAAGACAGAAACTGCCTAATTTCCTGATTCTATAAAATAAAATAAAGCGGGTGGGTAGCGCGGTGCGCCACATGTTTTCCCGCGCAGCGGCAGTCCCTGGCCATGGCAGCCCCCGCTTAGAGTGCAACCTGCTGCCCGTCATCAGGCTGCTAGGAGCAGTGGGCGGTGTTCCTCCTCGAACCGCGGCACGGTGTCAGTCTGGTTTCCGAGTGGAGGAGTTGATTTAGGGCTCGCACATACAGGGCGCGCTCTGTTACAGCAGCACTTTTCTTTCGACTCGGTCCCCGATGCAGGGCCTCGGCGCTTCGCCTCAGAAGGAGGCGGAATGGCGGCAATTTTGTTTTTCAGCAGAAGTGAAGCCCCGCACAGCCGGCTGTGTCGGTGGGGGTCCCTTCGGAGGGGAGGGCCATCCCTTCGTCTGCTTCACCAAGCCTTGGGAGCCTCTTCTCCAGCGGGCCTGGCAGCTCCGCAGCTCCGGCGAGAGAGAGAGGAGATGGGGATCTCCCTGCCTGTTCCCAGGATTGCGACTTGCTGCCCCATGGAGACTTGGTCTCGGATTTCGCTGCAGTTGGGCTGCTAGGAGGCGGCCCCCCTGATTTCAGAGGCAATTGCCGCGCTCCCTTGAGGAGTTTCCGGAAGGTAGTCAGGCGGCTAGCCTTATGATGGGCCTCAGGGGCCGGTTCATGGTGTTCCCCCATTCACCTGGGCATTTGAGTTCTGCTTGCCGCAATGTGGATGCGTCTGACACAGGCCTACAGTTTGGGAGGACCGTGGCTCGTTCTTTTTTCTCTGGTGCCAGAAGGAGGAGATGGTCCCTTACCTAAGTTGGGCTCTGTGTCTGCAGTCACCTACAGTACTTCCCTCCCAGTGGTTGGCGGCCTTGCCCTGAGGGATCTGCTAGATAGAAAGCCAAAACGGGCTTTGCAGTGCACCTTGAGGTGACTGTTTTGGAGCTGCAGGCTTTTATTTGTGGCCCTTTGGTGGCACAGGCCTGTTTACAGTAGCATCAGCAGTCCCTTTCCCAGGACAGTCCACAGGCTGCCTGGATGGAGGCGGGCTTAGCCTGTCTGATGACCACTTTGTATGTCATTCTTAGTGGCTCAGCCACCGTAAAGACCGAAGCAAAGAATTCCTTCAGTTTCTACACTATGCCTTGTCCTCCCTGAGCACCCCCTTTTGCTCCTTCATAATCTAACGGCTTCCCTTGCAGGCTTTCTGCTTCTGATGTACCTGAAAAGTTGTAACTGTGTTTTTGCATCTGTGTCAAGTTTCTTTTCATGTTCTCCTTTAGCCTTCTTTATCAATGCTTTGCATCTAGCTTGACAGTGCTTTTGTTGCTTCTTATTTTCTTCATTTGAGTCCTTTTTCCATTCTTTTGAAGGACATTTCTTTTGGCTCTAATAGCCTCTTTCACTTCACCTTTTAACCATGCTGGCTCTCATTTCTCTTCTTTCCACCTTTTGTAAATAACTGGAATGCATCTGGACTGCCTTCCAAGATGGTATTTTTAAACAACTTCCATACCTGATTTAATATCCTAACCTTCCTTGTCATCAAGCAGATGAAGCCATTACCCATGGGTTGTGCCCATCAACCAGCAGGGGGAGATAGAGAGCACTCAACTTTTCACAGTGCCTCATGGCCAGCCAGCTCCACTGCCTCTTCAGTATTCTGTATCTCCCTAAGCAGGGTGGCTGTAGCTTTTTCGAGCTCCATCAAAAATCTGCCTGGGGGTGGCTCCTGGCTTGCCAGTTGTTAGCCGGGGTGTTAGAGGCTATAGCAGCTTCACTTTGAAGGCACATAGGTTAGCCCTTTCCCTGCCTTACCCATGCCCCCGTGGATGTGGACATATTAGCTTGCTTTTCCCTGTCCTTTCCCACTCAGTGGATGCAGGCACATTGGTTCGCCTTTCCCTGCCTTTCGCCTCCGGAGTTCTTATTACCACTGCTTTCCTCACGCGTAAAAAAAAAAAAAAAGGAACAGAGGTTTTCCTTTGATTCTTCTATGGGACCGGAGCTGTGATACTCGGTCCAGTGAGGTAAGAGTGTTTTCTAACTCCTCCGGGGTGGGTGCGATCGGGGCGTTTTGGCGCGAAACCGCCATTTTGAATTTTCCCGCCATTTTCGGCGATGGCTGCAGAGAATGTAAAGCGCTGTTCCCGGTGTGGCAAGCGCAAATCAGCAGCGGGGCTCTGTAAATCGTGCTGTACAGGTGTAAGCCGGCCCGAGCATGGTGAGCGATGATTCTTCCCGCTCAGAGCTGGCAGCGGACGCCATTTTGAATTCTCCGCATGGCGCGGCCTCCGTAGAGACGGAGAGCCCTGAGCCCGGGGGGGGGGGGGGGGACACCTCGAATTGAGGCTATTCAGGGAGCGGCTAGCCCCGGACTGGATCTGGGTGCCCAGGGCGAGTTTTTTCCCCTTATTTTATGTTATTATTGCATAAAGCATACATGCTGAAAAGAGCTCTCCCTCAAGGGTCGTCTGAGGCCCCTTCTATTGTCCCCCCCCCCCCCCCCCCCGGTGGATTCTGGCCTGGGACTGCCCGCTGAGGCTATTTTCCCTGATAATTGGCATAAAGAAAAGCGTAGAAGGACTAATTCCCCTTCAGATTGTGGTGCACCTCCTTCCTCCCCCCCCCCCCCCTGTGGTCGGGCTGTGAGGATTCGGAGAGTTCTGGCAGACCTTCGTGGTCTGAGGAACCAGAGTCAGGTGCAGAATTACCACAGGATCTGGATGATCCCTCCGCGGTGAGGATTTTCCACCGTGATGAGCTGCCAGCGCTTATTTCAGATGCCCTACAGGTCCTTTCTGTTGAAGAGCCTGACAGTGGCACGGCCTCCTCTGTGAATCTAGGATGGCTAGTACCAAAAAGCCTGCTCGAGCCTTTCCTTTGCATGACTCCATCCAAGAGCTTATTTCCGCTCAGTGGGCTGACCCCGAGGGACCTTTGAAATTTTCCAGGGCTATGGGGCAATTATACCCTCTGCGTGAGGAGCATTTGGCTCGCTTTGCAATGCCTAAAGCAGATGCCCTAGTCACTGCGGTGACAAAGAGAACTACCCTCCCTGTGGAAGGAGGATTTGCCCTGAAGGATATACAAGACCGTAGGCTGGAAGCAGCACTTAAACGGTCCTTTGAAATTGCAGGTCTTACTGTTCGGGCGTCTGCATGCAGTTGTTATGCTGCTGGAGCCTGCCTGGCGTGGTTGCAACAGGCAGTGGAACAGCCCAGAGATGGAGCGGAGCCCTTCTTGGATGTGGCTCCGCGGCTGGAGTCGGCCTTGTCCTTTTTGGCTGATGCCCTTTATGATATTGTCAGAGCTTCGGCTAAACAAATGGAAGTAGCAGTGGCGGCTTGCTGTCTTATTTGGCTACGACATTGGGCAGCGGACATAGCCTCTAAGCAAAGGTTGGTGAAGTTGCCCTTTCAAGGCCTTCAAGGCCTTCTCCTATTTGGTGAGGAGTTGGAAAAAAAATTGTTAAAGGCTTGGGAGATCCTAAACCCCAGCGCTTGCCCGAAGATAGGCCGAGGCCTTCCTCCAAGGGCCAGGCGGTCCACTCCTCTTATAGACCTCGCTTCCGTGAAGCTAGAAGGTACCGCCCGG
Organism: Microcaecilia unicolor; assembly: GCF_901765095.1. Lineage (NCBI taxonomy): Eukaryota > Metazoa > Chordata > Amphibia > Gymnophiona > Siphonopidae > Microcaecilia > Microcaecilia unicolor. The sequence goes on along the minus strand of NW_021963750.1, from coordinate 15,929 downwards.
GGCGTTCTGCTGGGTTCACTTCTCGTGCCCGTTTTTCAGCAGAGGAACTCCTTTCGCTCGGACAAGCGTTCCGCAGCCACCGGTTCTAGGCCTGGAGTTCAGGGGCGACCCTCTCAATGATGGTGCGCCGGCCCCCTCCTCGCTTCCTGCCATCGGAGGACGTCTTTCCCTCTTTGCTGAGGAGTGGGCCAACATTTCCTCAGATCAGTGGGTTCTGGACCTGATCAGAGCTGGCTTCAGAATAGAATTCAACGCCCCAGTAAGAGACGTGTTTGTGGAGTCCCGATGTGGTTCTGCCGCCAAATGGGCGGCGGTAGAGGAGACTTTGCAAGGTCTGATTCAGTTAGGGGCCGTGTCCCCGGTACCTCCCGCCGAACACGGCTACGGCCGATACTCCATCTACTTTGTGGTGCAGCGAAAAGGTGGGTCTTTTCGCCCTATTCTGGACTTAAAAGAATTGAACAAGTCCCTGAGAGTGCGGCTTTTCCACATGGAAACCCTGTGCTCCGTCATTGCTGCGGTACAGCCAGGAGAGTTTCTCACGTCTCTAGACCTGAAAGAAGCTTACTTGCACATACCAATTTGGCCCCCGCACCAGAAGTTTCTGAGGTTTGCGGTTTTGGGAACACATTTCCAGTTCCGTGCCTTGCCTTTTGGCCTCGCCACAGCTCCACGAACCTTTTTGAAGGTAATGGTGGTAGTAGCTGCTTTGCTCAGGCGAGGTATCAGGATTCTCCCGTACCTAGACAACTGGCTCTCAGAGCAGACTCTGTAACAGAGAGCTATCAAGCTACAGCCAGAGTGGTCTCAGTACTTCAATCTCTAGGCTGGGTCGTCAATATGGCCAAAAGTCACCTGACCCCCTCGCAATCTCTAGAATATTTGGCGGCCAGGTTCGACATAGACTCGGGCTATGTATACCTACCTGAGCTAAGGCGGTGCAAGCTTCAGAATCAGGTCCGTCTGCTCCTGAGGATGCCCCGCCCGTGAGCTTGGGACATTGTCCAGCTGCTGGGATCGATGACAGCCACATTGGAAGTGGTACCCTGGGCGAGAGCGCACCTGAGACCTCTACAGTATTCCCTACTTCAAAGATGGTCTCCAGTTTCTCAGGATTATCAATGCAGACTTTCTTGGCTCCCTGCGGCCCGACTCAGCATGGAGTGGTGGCTCTCAGACAGCATGCTGTGGTGAGGAATACCGCTGGTGCTCCCCGATTGGTGTCTAGTAGTGACAGATGCCAGCCTGAAGGGCTGGGGCGCACATTGCAAGGGGAAGCATGCCCAGGGTCTATGGACACCCGAGGAGTCAGAGTGGTCCATCAACCGCCTGGAGTTGAAAGCGGTGTTTCAGGCGCTTCTGGCCTTTCAAGTGACCCTGGAAGGATTGGCTATCAGAGTGATGTCGGACAACACGACAGCAGTGGCCTACATAAATCGACAAGGCGGCACTCAGTGCAGAGCACTGGCCGCACAGGCCAAACAAATTTGCCACTGGGCCGAGCTGCATCTTCAGTTTCTGTCGGCAGCTCACATTGCAGGTCAGAGCAACGTGCAAGCCGATTATCTAAGCAGGCATCAGATCGATCCAGCAGAATGGGAACTAGCAGACTAAGTATTCCTGCAGATATGTGCCAAATGGGGCAAGCCCATGATGGATCTTATGGCGACAAGTTCACATGCCAAAGTCCCTTGTTTCTTCAGCAGACGGAGAGATCCTTGTTCGGCAGGGTTGGATGCCTTGACTCAGCCCTGGCTTCGGGCCTACTATATGTGTTCCCTCCGTGGCCCTTGATAGGGCGCGTGCTCCTGCGGATTCGGCTGCACCCAGGAGAAGTGGTCCTCATCGCCCCAGATTGGCCCAGGAGGCCTTGGTATGCGGACCTCCGACAGATGCTAGTGGAGGCTCCCCTTCCTTTAACTCTGGTACCGAACCTGTTGTCACAGGGCCCGGTAGCCATGGAGGACGCCTGCCGCTTTGGTCTTATAGCATGGCGATTGAGAGGGCGCAATTGAGGGACAAAGGCTATTCAAACACAGTCATTTCCACTCCTGCAGGCCTGCAAGTGTTCCACTTCCGTGGCTTATGCCAGGATTTGGCGCCAGTTTGAGTCTTGGTGTGCTTCAAAAGCGATCACACCCATGCGGGCTCCTGTCTCGCCAATTCTGGACTTTTTGCAGGATGGTGTACAAATAGGCTTGGCCTATAATTCCCTGCGGTGCAAGTGGCAGCGTTGGCCTCCCTTCTTGGTAAGGTTGAAGGCGTGTCTTTAGCTGCTCATCCAGATGTGACATGGTTTCTTAGTGGGGTGCTTCGGCTCCGGCCTTCCGTGCGAGCACCCTGTCCAGCTTGGAACCTGGGGCTAGTTTTGAAGGCCCTGCAGGCTTCTCCTTTTGAGCCGCTTCAGCGAGCATCGGAGAAAGATTTGACACTAAAGGCCGTTTTTCTTGTGGCCATTACTTCGGCGAGACGGGTGTCAGAGCTCCAGGCGCTGTCCTGTAGAGACCCATTTCTGCAATTCTCAGAGTCCGGGGTCACGATTCGAACCGTGCCTTCCTTCATGCCTAAGGTAGTTTCAGCGTTTCACCTAAACCAGCCTATTTTCTTGCCCTCCTTTGATAAGGAGTTTCCAGAATCTTTTGAGCAGTTGTACCTGTTGGATGTGCGCAGGACTCTGCTGCAGTATCTGCGAGTTACTATCTCTTTCAGGATCTATGATCATCTGTTTTGCTATCAGGTCCTCGCAGAGGGTCTTCAGCGTCTAAAGCCACTATTGCCCGCTGGCTCAAAGAAACTATCTTTTCAGCTTATCTGCTTGCCTGCTGGTCTCCGCCTGTAGCCTTTAAGGCGCATTCTACCAGAGCGATTTCTTCCTCTTGGCCTGAAACTGGAGCACTCTCTCATCAAGAGATATGCAATGCAGCAACATGGGCTTCTAAGCTCTCTTTTGCCCGACATTGCAGGCTGGATGTGGCTGCTAGGAGGGATGTGAGTTTTGGAGCACAAGTGCTAGCGCGTGGTGTGACCTGTTTCCACCCTATATAGGGATTGCTTTGTTACATCCCATACGTAATGGCTTCATCTGCTTGATGACAAGGAAGGGAAAATTAGGTTCTTTCCTTGGTAATTTTCTTTCCTTTAGTCATAGCAGATGAAGCCATGAGCCCTCCCTGTATGATTGTCTGTATGCTGTGAATCTGTTTCAGGTTCTGTTCTTGTTTCCTGAAGTTCCTTCCTTGGGAGAAAGTTGGAAAACAGTCTTCAGGATTCATGTTCACTTATAGGAGGATGAGTCCATTCCCTCCAGTTTATGTTTTGGAGGATGAGTTTATTCCCTCCAGGAGGTTGCGTGTATCCCCTCCAGTTATACAATAAGGACGAGTTTATTCCCTTCAGGAGGGTGTGGTCATTCACTCCTTTTGAGTTCATGCCCTTGTTAAGGGGCCATCGTTCGCTGTGAGGAAAGTTCATGTTAATCCCATTGCGGTTTGCCATACTGCTTTGGAAGCTTCAAATACTGAAGAGGCAGTGCAGCTGGCTGGCCATGAGGCACTGTGAAAAGTTGAGTGCTCTCTATCTCCCCCTGCTGGTTGATGGACACAACCCATACGTAATGGCTTCATCTGCTATGACTAAAGGAAAGAAAATTACCAAGGTAAGAACCTAATTTTCCCTTTGCAGCCGATCCTTTTAAGTTCTTTTTAACCTTTTTCCTCATTTTGTCTTAGTGGCTTTTCAGTCCCCTGTCTAACCCTAGTTCCATCAGCGTAAGTAAAGTCCATACATTGTAAAGCAGTAAGCGCACAGGGTTGGCAGTTTTCAAAAAGCCCATTTTTGAAAATCATCCTTCCTGAGATCAGTTTTGCTTCCATGAATTCTCAAACAAGCCACTATGTAAATCCATTTCCTAATTTGTGAAACTTTAAGTTTTGAAACACAACATGTAAAGTTTGTCTTCGATCACCTATATTTTAACTTTTAGAATAGTTTGTGTAGTTCTGGTTTAGCTGCCTCTTTAGATATGTTTTTTTTTTTGTCTCGCCCTCACTTGTATGTATGAAAGAAATTAGCACCATGTGCCTTTCTCTCAAGTGTTTGAATGAAGTCAGTTAGCTACTTGCACATTCTTCTGAAATTTTGTAGTTCTGGTTTAGCTGCCTCTTTTGATATTTGTTTTTTTTGTCTCACCCTCACTTGTATGTATTTGAAAGAAGTTGGCACAATGTGCCTTTCTCTCAAGTGTTTGAATGAAGTCAGTTAGCTACTTGCACATTCTACTGAGATTTTGTATGATGAACTTTATTGGTTTAACAAGCTGGCAGGATGAATATCTACCCAGGGCCCACAAATTTGCTTTTGAGAATATTTGAGTGGAGAATCTATATAAAGTCCCATGAAGGTTAAGGGTATTCTGACTTTCTGGGCTATACACATCACGTGCAGCCCAAACACTTGCTGGCACTACTGAGATGACACAGTCACTATTTTAAGAAACTTATTCGTCTGCTGACATTGAGTTGTCTCATGTATTGAGCTGCTGTTTATGTGAGGTAACCATGACTACCCCAGATCCTCAAGCTTGGTATGCTTGCAATTTAGTGGTGGGCTTAGTTAGTGCTATCCAGTCATGTCTCTCTTATTTCATCTTTTTTGGCCACTAAAATAAGACTTTTTCTAGGCACTTCTGGTTTCCTCATTAGTGTTGTGTTTTCTGCAGGTCTCAGTGTCCTATACTTCCTGTTTCTGGTCTTCCTGCTCTTCCTGAACCTTGAGCAAGTGAAAGCAGTGATGTACTGGTTGGACCCTAACCTTCGGTATGCCAAACGAGAATCAGATATCATGGTATGTGACTGCCAGCATCTTTCAGCTTATTTGGCTAAATTTTTAAAATGTTTTCATTAGAATGAGTCAGATCTTCAACAGTCCTTCATAAACTGATTGCTGTAAATGGGATATAAAAAAGACAGTCCACCAAGGTGACCTGTGTTTATTAACATAGTGAGTAGAGAATGACACGGGGATAAAATTTGTCCTCGCCCCATCCCAGTGGGTTCTGTCTTCATCCCTGCAGGCCCTGTCTCCATCCCTGCCCTGTCCCCATTCATGTGGGCTCTGTTCTTATCTGCAGAAGCCTCAAACACTTAAGACTTTATATTTAAATCTTTTTATTAAAGTAATAAAAAGGAACAATATGCTGTGCAACTTGTGTATATAAATTACAAATAGAAAACAATAATAACAATGAGCAACTATAATAACACTCCCACCACCACCACCCTCTACCCTTCCAACCCCAACTATTGCTGACTTCTACTATCCCAAGGAATCCTAATTCACCCTATTAAAATGCCCAGGGGTACAAAATACAACCTGTTCTGTATGCCCTAGAGGGAAGAAATATGTCCTATGAAGGCACTGTTATGATCTGTGGATGAATAAGGTCATCAGCAATCTCAGGATTCAGTCTAGCTCCCCTGTCTTCCACAGTCCCTCCTTAGAAGGTGTTCTGGTAGCAGAATGTACATGATCCCCCATGCAAAGTTTGCTAGCTGTGGCCAGCACGGTTGCTTGTTTTTCCAAAAAATAAAAATATTGTCGCCTGCATCATTCAAACCTAAATAACAGTCCAGTTCATTAACAGGCTTCAAAGTAGAAAGTGACACAGAGACAAACGTTATCTCCGTCCTCATGGGCTCTGTCCCCATCCCCGTGGTTAACCGCGGATCCCTTTCCCCGTGTCATTCTCTAATAGTGAGTATCAGAAGAGGAGAGAGAATATTAAGTTAAGTGACTTATGGGTTGTGTTTCATGGAATTCTAAGGAGAATGTGAAATACAAACAGATCTCTGTTTGGAAAATTCACTTGTCCGCAGCAAGTGAATTTTCTTTGCCTGGAAGACAGGAGCAGCCCCAGTTGAAGCCTTTCATCTTGTCTGCTGCCTTCTTTTGAGTGATAGTGGTTGGTTCACCTGCAATAGTTCTTGCTTTTGGTGTTCTTAAATTCATATTCTCTGAATATTTAAGAGCTTATTTTTAAAACAAAACATAAAAAAAATGGCATAACAGGCAGATAAACGTATTTCTCACAGAAAAACATCTAAAGCGGATAATCAAACCAACCCCCCAAAAATAGAACTGCCCAAGTCCATTAGCCGCCGAAAAGAAGATGTTCCCAGAGGGGGCAATTTGTGGGCGTGACATGAGCGATGTTACATGGTGAAAGTTTATTGACAATAACGGATAGCAAAATGACTTTCTGGGGGCAGAAAGAAAAATGCCCGGAATTAACCTGCTTTGAAAGCATCTAGGGTAAGGCTAAACCTGTCTTTAGATTCATTTGTGATTTTGCTGAGTTGGAGAGTGGAGAGGTGGAAGAGGTTGTTTATGAGAAATAGTGGAGAGTTGCTGAGTGCTTTGTACTTTTTTTGTGTTTGCCCCAGTCTGAACCTTTTGACCCTTACATTTTCTGACTTGCCTCCTCTGTCTCTCACCTTCTCAAGTCCTTTCCTACACCTGCTAGCCCCACTAAACCCTCAGTGTCTTCATACCCCCACCCTTCAATTCTATATCCCTACCTGCTTGTCTTCTGTCTCTCATTGTTCCTCTGTTTTATCCAGTCCCAGGTTGTCACTGTACTCTGTGCTGCTGCTGTTTGTGTAGGGCTGTTTCTGGGAGAGTGAGTGCTTAGTGCTGCAGCTGTGTATCTGGATTGTTTGGTGGTGGTGGGAAAGTGAGTGTTTTGGGCAGCTGGTGTGTGTTTCATCACTGTGTGCTGGTGCAAGTGTTGGTGCTGGATCTCACAAGGTGCGGTAGGTGAAGTTGTGGTGTTTCTGGGGTCAGCGGGTTGCGCCTGTGGTGGTGAGACACCTGCATGACAGTCATAGATGCATTGAATGCTTTGGTGGTTCATGCCTTGCTGAAAGTGGATGAGCGTTTTAGAGGAGGCCTATCGGAGAGACTTAGACCCACACCGACTTCCCAGACCTCACTGATCAGGAATGCCTTACTAGGTTCTGCTTTGACCAGCTACAGCCCCTCTTCCAGCCCAGGACACGCAGAATACCTGTGCCAGTCCACCTGAAGGTCACAGCCTCCATTTCCTTTCTGGCCACCAGCAGTTTTCAGTCAGTGCTAGCAGTCGATGTAGGCCTAACCCAGCCCGCTATCTCTAACTGTCTTGCCCAATTTCTTGATGCCTTCCTCACCCACATCTCACAGTATATTACCTTCCCCACTATCTCACTGTTCTTCCAGAACAACATGGCTCAGTTCTGCCAGGTACTTGTGACCTGGATTGGCCACTGTTCGAAACAGGATGCTGGGCTTGATGGACCTTTGGCCTGTCCCAATATGGCAATACTTATGTACTTATATGTACACCATAGACTGCTTTCTCTTGGTCATAGAGTTATTGACTGCACACACATTGCACTCAGCCCCCCCCCCCCCCCCGGCATGCAAGGAGACCTACAGGAATAGAAATCATTTCACTCCATGAACAATGCAAGTTGTGTGTGATTCCCTGGGGGAGGTTGTGAATGTGTGCCCATAACCCAGACTCCACCCACAATGCCTGCATACTCCAGCATTCAGGAATCTACCGCAGGTTTGACCAAGGGGAGATCACTAGTGGTTGTCTCCTAGTTAACCAGTACAGGATTCCCAAACCCCACACTCCCTCCCACCTTCTAACTTTCAACACACTCCCTCCCTCTAGATGCCCCCAGAACCCACAGCCATTACCCCACCTCAACAAGGTCACCATACCAGCCAATACACACCGGTCTATGATTCTGCTTCCCACAGGTGACAAAAGCTATCCCCAGCGAACCTGGGTCATGACTCTCATAATCCAACCCCAAAATGAGGCGGAGGAAGAGTATAACAAGAGGCATAAGAGCACCCACACCATCATGGAACGGACCTTTGGACCATTCGAGAGGGTAGCTCCTCTACAGCCATGAAAAGGTTGCCAAACTTTTCATGGCCTGCTGCACAGCCTGGCTCTCCAAAGAAGACAGCCACTGCTAAAGGACAGCAACCACAGCAGCAGCCGCCAGACCCAAAGGATAAGGAGCCCCCCTCCCCCACCCCACCCCCCACAGAGCTGAACAGGGAGCATACCAGTTGGTGGTCCGTGCCAGACAAAGACTCTCACCAATTTTCAGTAAAGGTAAGTACACTATTTATTTGTGCACAGCACCTCTATAACATTCCCTCTCCCTGCACAGACACACCCACCACACCCCTCCCCCCATCTCACACCACCACAGATGGCAATTAGGTGGCTGACAGCCCTACATTATCCTCCTCTCTCCCCCATCCACTCTGGGAGCCACCTCTCCCATCCTGTCCTTGAGCTCCTAATAATGGCCTGGGCCTTGCAAGAGCAGGAATGTATCAAGAGTCCTCACCTGTGTGGCTCCCACTATTCTCACAGTCATCAGTCCATCGTGCTGCTTCTGCTGCACCCTAGAAATCTAATCAGGTGGCTGATCTGCTGCTGGGCCCAGCACCTAGGAACGGAGTGTCTGCTGCCCCTGAGGGACCTGGTCTCACAGTTGTCCTACTGGCCTGGGGTTTGGGTTCCCTTCTTGGACACTTGGATGGCAGTTGCAACTCTGCATCTGAGATGGTGTTGTGAAGCTTGGCTGGGTGATGTGGCCACTGATGCAACTTGCGGCTGGTGTGGAGGGTGTTGCTGCAGGGCTGATGGCCTCACTGCTTCCAGTTGGAGGCTCAGGTGCTTGCTGTGTGGGCAGTGTGCTCACCAAGGCCACCGTGTAATCCTGAAGATCATGCCAGATCCCCAGTCTGCTGCCATATATTCTGGTCTGCCTCCCGGCTCTCCTGCTGCATGCTCTGCAGCAGCTGTCCGCATTCCTGTTGTACTTGGATTGGAGCCCCTCAAGCAGCAGCTGTAGCTTCTGCTGCCAGTAATCCATCAGCTGCAAATTCTGTGCCAGCAGTTTGTTGGCCAGCTGCAGCACCTGCACCCCTTACAGGCTGGCTGTGCCTCCTCATCAGCTTCCTCTGCTTCTATTGGGCCATCTGCACATGCAGGGGGGGGGGGGGGGTTCAGCCACTAATTGCTTTCCTCTGCTTCTATTGGGCCACCTGCACATGCCAAGGTGGGGGGGGGGGGGGGTTCCAGCTCTAATTGCTCTTGCTGTTTATCCTCTGTAGGCGGCTCCTTGCTGATGTCCTTGGCGTGTTCTTTCACTCCCACAGTGCCCTCCTGTGATCCCTCAGCAGCCACCGATTTGCCCTCCTCCTCTTGATGTGCCTGCTGGCTGCTGGTTCCCAGTTCTCCACTGGATTCGTGTCCTTGTCTGCATGGGGAAAGTAGAGGAAATGTATCTGTTGCACTAGCTAACCTGGCAATCTGGTGTGACTTTCCTGAACATATACCCCTCCATGTGTATGTCTAGACCACAACTGATTAGGAATGGCATTGTCAGGTAACCCAAAGATGTATGCTTCTACATCCAACATTGCAGGAGCCAAGGGATATGGTGCCCTGTGTACCTCGGAGGCCAGGGTGCCGGACAGCTACACAGCTAGGTGGGTACAAATGGAAGGACTTGGAAGTGGTGTGGAGGTCACAGTGAGAGAAACACAAAAGGCGTAGAAAGCAGGAACAGACACTGGTTAGTGATGGACCTAGAGGGAGACGGGGAAATAAGGCACTAATACAGGGGCCCTCCATCCGGTGTGCTGAGTGACCCCAGACTTGCCCACTAACCAGTACTCCTTGTTCTTGTTGAATTGTTGGGACATAGACCCTGATAACCAACCTTTCAGCATGTACTCTAGTGTGCCTTCTTACACCTTCCCCTACCTACCTGAGAACCTGTACTACATGTGAGAGTGCTATCAATGAGCCCCCCCCCCCCCCCCCCCACACACACACACACACTGTCCCTGCTTGAAGAAGAGAGGGTGACACAGAGACAACAACCAGCACAGCTTTGTTTGCCCAAACTTACCTGACTCCCCAGCTATGCTGAAGTGTTCTGGCTTCCCAGGCCAAGGATGCCCTCTTTAGTAGACAGCCTGGCCCCAGGACCTGGCAAGGCAATATCTGGTCTTATGAGTCAGCTCGGGAATGGCCCCACTCAGGTGCCCTACAGCCATGATCTGAGAGAAGGGAGTAAAAAGGGAGACTGTAGTCCTGAGGAGCTGGTTGTCCTTAGTATCGGACATAAGTACATAAGTAATGCCACACTGGGTCCATCGAGCCAAGCATCCTGTCCACCACAGCGGCCAATCCAGGCCAAGGGCACCTGGCGAGCTTCCCAAACGTACAAACATTCTATACATGTTTTTCCTGGAATTGTGAATTTTTCCCAAGTCCATTTAGTAGTGGTTTATGGACTTTGTTTTTTTTATTTGTACCCCGCGCTTTCCCACTCATGGCAGGCTTAATGCAGCTTAGGTACTTATTTGTACCTGGGACAATGGAGGGTTAAGTGACTTGCCCAGAGTCACAAGGAGCTGCCTCTGCCTGCAGTGGGAATCGAACCCAGTTCCCCAGGACCAAAGTCCACCACTCTAACCACTAGGCCACTCCTCCACTCCACTTGTCCTTTAGGAAACCATCTAACCCCTTTTTAAGCTCTGCTAAGCTAACCGCCTTCACCACGTTCTCCGGCAACGAATTCCAGAGTTTAATTACTCGTTGGGTGAAGAAAATTTTTCTCCGATTTGTTTTAAATTTACTACACTGTAGTTTCATCGCATGCCCCCTAGTCCTAGTATTTTTGGAAAGCGTGAACAGACGCTTCACATCCACCTGTTCCACTCCACTCATTATTTTATATACCTCTATCATGTCTCCCCTCAGCCGTCTGTTCTCCAAGCTGAAAAGCCCTAGCCTCCTTAGCCTTTCTTCATAGGGTCTTCCCATCCCCACTATCATTTTAGTCACCCTTCGCTGCACCTTTTCCAATTCTACTATATTTTTCTTGAGATGCGACGACCAGAATTGAACACAATACTCAGGTGCGGTCGCACCATGGAGCGATACAACGGCATTATACATCCTCACACCTGTTTTCCATACCTTTCCTAATAATACCCAACATTCTATTCGCTTTCTTAGCTGCAGCAGCACACTGAGCAGAAGGTTTCTGTATTATCGACGACGACGACACCCAGATCCCTTTCTTGGTCCATAACTCCTAACGTGGAACCTTGCATGAAGTAGCTATAATTCGGGTTCTTTTTTCCCACATGCATCACCTTGCACTTGCTCACATTAAACGTCATCTGCCATTTAGCCGCCCAGTCTCGTAAGGTCCTTCTGTAATTTTTCATAATCCTGTCGCGAGTTAAAGACTTTGAATAACTTTGTGTCATCAGCAAATTTAATTACCTCGCTTGTTACTCCCATCTCTAAATCATTTATAAATATATTAAAAAGCAGCGGTCCTAGCACGGCCCCTGAGGAACCCCACTAACTACCCTTCTCCATTGTGAATACTGCCCATTTAACTCCACTCTTGTTTCCTATCCTTCAACCAGTTTTTAATCCACAATAGGATGTTTCCTCCTATCCCATGACCCTCCAATTTCCTCTGTAGCCTTTCATGAGGTACCTTGTTAAACGCCTTTTGAAAATCCAGATACACAATATCAACCGGCTCCCCTTTGTCCATGCTATTTGTTGTAGTCATAAAAGGCCCCTGAGAAAGGCCTAACTTCTGAAACACAGCTTGTGTTGGGTCCAGGATTGTCACATGTACCTCTTTATCACCATTTGGAATAAAGGCTCTGTTTTTTTTATCTTGCTACATCTGTGGTTTTTATGGCCATTCCTACCCTTTGTTGTATGTAGTTACATAGTACTACTTTAAAAACAAATAGAGAAAATATTTTTTCACTGAATGCATAGTTAATTTCTGGAAATTGTTGCCACAAATGTGACAAAAGCAGTTAGTGTAGCTGGGTTTAAAAAAAAGGTTAAGATAAATTAGTTCAAGGTAGACCTGGAGAAAGCCACTGTTTATCCCTGGAGTCGGTGGTATGAAATCTTGCTGCTTTGGGAAATTCTGCCAGGTACTTGTGACCTGTATTGTGCACTGTTTTAGAGACAGGATACTGGGCTAGATGGAACATTGGTCTGACCCAGAATGGCAATTCTTATGAAGACTAGGAGGAAGAGGAGGGAGCATTTTTTACCCTGATCATAGCTCCATTAGGGGGGGGGGGTTGGAGGCAGCACCATCTTTAGCCCCAGTTAGGTCCTGGGAGATGAGATGAGGGCCATGGGGAGGAGAGTGGTAAGCCAGCAGCAGATCTGAGGGAGGAGAGAAAATAGGGAAGAAACAGGAGAGTGGACAAGAAGAAAGTAGGAAGACTGCAGGGTGGGGATGGAGGAAGACTGGAGGAGGAGAGAATTGCATCTGGGTGGTGTGGAAATATCTGGGGAATGAGCGAGCTGCATCATGGTGGGTCATGTTAATTCTCCATGTTCTACTATTAGAGCCCCCTTTACCTCCTTGAAAAAAATTACTGAGGGGAGAGGTCACTATGAGTATATTTTCTCTCTAGTGAGTTAATCCTGGAGGAATTTCAAATCCTTGCATCCAAAGACCTGTAATATTTGAGTCTGAAGTTAAAAAGAAAATAAAAACAGTTGATGGAAGGAGGGAATCAAGATAGCGCCTGTAACGGTTGCTCAATCCTGAGCTCCTGAGTACCATCAGTGAACCAGCGGAGCATTTCTGTCCCCAATTTTGATGGGGAAAAGAAAGGCGAAAACACAGGTTCCTACCTCCAAGGGCCCAGTTTCTACGCCGGGCACTCGCCAAGGAACGCTGGAGAACTTCGGAATCAGGATTGTTGATGAGCAGACCCCCGCTTTGACGGGCTTGCACCTCTCCGGAGCAGACCGCAGCATTGAGAGAGCTACGCTAAGCCCCCATCTCACACCGCTCCTCCGCAACCCGGAAATGCGCTGGTACCGGCGGGACCACAACAGTATGAGGCCGAGTCCTCCGAGTTTGTGGTAGGAGGACCTCCGACTACCTCAACCCCGGCTAGAGAAACATCGAATCAGGGACAATTGCTGGTCGGTGTCCCTGCTATCTGTAGTTTCGCTTCCAAGAGCGGCGGAGGACTGATAAGACCTAAGCAGGTGACTTTGAATTCACTATGGGACGCGATTCAGGAGGTAAATAGCACTCTACTTCAGATTTATGTATCCATTAAGGGTGAAATAAAGGAACTGAAACAAAATAGTGAAATTTTAACTCAAACTGTCCAAGAACAAAAAGAGAAAATGGTAACAATGGAAAGTCTGGTTAATAAGCTACAAAATTTAACTGTTACTTTGATCCAAGAAAAGGAAACTGAAGATAGGAAGTTAGAATATCTGGAAAATAATGGGCGAAGAATAACCTGAGAATATTGAATTTCCTAAATCTTCTTTAATACCAGCATTAGATATGTTTGGAAAATGTTTGGGAGAGATATGGGTATTCCTGTGGAAGGATATCTTCCTATCACTAGGACCCAATATATCTCAGGAGTAAGGAGACTTACTAATGATCAACCTCAGGCTACTTCAGTCTTGAATTTGATCGAATTCCTCGAGAGTTCCTTGGAATTGATCACTGAGAAAACGACATTGGTTGTGACATTTGCCCTTGAAATGGACAGAAATAACATTCTGAGACTCTATTTTCGTCACTTAAATGATTTATTTCTTGGACAAAAGATAAAGATTTTTCCAGACATGGCAAGGAGTACTTAAAAAAGAGAAAAGAATTTCTGCTATATAAGCCTAGAGTGTTAAAGATTGGTGCTACTTTTTTGTTAAAGTTTCCCTGGAAGTGTCATGTTACTTTTGAAACAGTTAATTATATATTCTTTACTCCTGAAAAATTGTTAGAATTTCTTAAAATGAAGGAGAGTGTTAAAACTCCTGAAGAAATGATCCAAGTATAGGAGCGCTGTAACGTTGGCTGCAGAAGCCTGCTCTGACCCTCCCGTTAATATAATCAGTTTTATTTCTCCTTTTTTTTTCTAGTATCTTGATTCAATCTTTTTGTGGACAAATTTAAAATGTTTCTTTTTCAAACCAATATTGGTTTTGAGAATTTATTTTCTTTGTATTTCAATTTCTGAATGTCTTTATTTATGTCTTAGGATGTAAATGGAAAATATATAAATAAAGAATTAAAAAAGAAAATAAAAGAAAAACTGTTATGATGTAGCAGTGGTTTCTTATCCCTGTCCTAGAGCACCCTTTCCCCGCAGTCAGTTGAGTTTTCAAGACTCCACAGTGAAATTTCTTGTCCTGCCACTGTTGTTTGCCAGTCTATCGCATCCATTTTCACTATGGATCTCCTAAAATAAGGAGGTACTCAAGGACCAAGATGAGAACCATTGGACTGGTGAAAAGTGAAAATTAAGTAACTTCTTTATGAAACAGAGCATAAAGGGTTTTGTTGCCTCCCTTGTTCGCCTTGGCTTTTTATGATCCTTGTTTCCACCTTTTAGATGTGAGGAGCAAAAGACCAAAATGGCATGGACTGTGTGCAGTGGTTTTCTATTTATTTTTGTTACATTTGTACCCTGCGCTTTCCCACTCATGGCAGGCTCAATGCGGCTTACATGGGGCAATGGAGGGTTAAGTGACTTGCCCAGAGTCACAAGGAGCTGCCTGTGCCTGAAGTGGGAATTGAACTCAGTTCCTCAGTTCCCCAGGACCAAAGTCCACCACCCTAACCACTAGGCCACTCCTCCACAGTGGAGTTAATCAGTGCAGAAAAGAGCTCTCTTGTAGCAGACTCCTGATAGGAGCTTGAAATATATGTTGTCTTTATGACAGGTCCAACCCCTGTTCACCTGTTCAAAACAACTGCAGGTCACTTAGATTCCACAGAATTGTAAATATGTGTGCACCTGCTGTGTGAGATAAGTGTTTTCTTGGTTGATATTTTACTAAGATTCACAAACTTGATTCATCTTTACACGAGCTTTGACTTTGAAACTCATCAGCTTTTAGTCCTTACCTGCTATTTTAATCCTTCTAGTTTGCTCCCTTCATTTCCCTTTCAGATGTTAAAGTGGCCAAGCGAATGTGGAAACCATCTCGAGGTGTGCCGCCTTTTGGCCCGCAGCCAAGCATCTATCTATCCTCCTTTCCCCGTGACCAAGTGCAGCACTGACTTGACATGTCCAGGCCTGAGTCCCAGGGCTGACCTAGAATGAATTATCATTTTGCAATAATTAAATTCTACACATCAAGTTAACTATCATTATAATTATCATTCTTCCCATGTTCTGCAGTTGCATGCGAGATGTATTTTACTATACAATTTGTTAAGAGAGCTCTGTCTTTGTTTTATTTTTAGATGTTTTGTTTCTTTTTTTTTGTTTTGTTTTTTAAACAACAAAGCATTTAAAACAGTGTTTTATCTCTTAGTTACCTCCTAGTTACATTATTAAAACCTGCTTTCCATCACACCTTATCAATGCACGTGATTACTGGGGGCTCTAAGAGGCAGATGCAGCAACCAAACGTAAAAAAATCTAAATCGTTAAAGTCCCTAACGATTTTAAAATAACGAAAAATGCACCAAAAAAAAAAGTCACACATGCTGAGATCGGTAGTGAAACGTACAATGTATCAAAGAATCACAATACACATCGTTAATCGGCCCCCCCAAATCATGCGCAGAGCAGCCAAGCGTTATGTTAGCTGCTCTGCGCATGCCACAAACAGTCAAAACACAGTCAAATCGCAAGCACATGGCTCCCAAATAAAAACAAAAATAAAAAAAAAGGGTCGGGAGGGGGCAAGGGCGCCATCAGGACGTCCTGTACAGACGGCCTTGCCCCCCCCCCCCCCCCGCTGCTCCCCACTTTCCGCCGCTCCCCCACCCCGAAAAAGCAAAATTCTAGCAGCCCCTGCCCCC